>NC_136414.1:0-82500 GCF_051521515.1 Lactuca serriola | reverse complement strand
AAGTTTGCTAGCAATAAGACTTAAGCCATCTTTATTAAAGAGTTGGAGGGGGATGCCAAAAATATTAACCCAAACGGGAACCCGATCATGAGTTGGTGTTTCAATGAAAACATCTGGGTCCCATTTTCTAAGGAAGAGCGGGATTCCATTAATCTTCCAAATTCCCTTTTGAAGAACGTAATTCATACCCTTGTCATTATCGAATTTGAAAAAGAACATGTTATTGTTATTAATAAAGATGTCACATATCCCATGTTCCTTCCAAATGTCTTTTAGTCGATCGTTGACAAGCGGGAAGGCAAGTCTTTTTCCCATAAAATAACCACATAAGGTTCTTTCAAAGGGAGCACTACCCTTTTCCATGATTTCCAAGGGAATTAAAATGTGATCATCCTCCACAATATTAATCTTATTAATAAAATTAAGAGAGATAGGCTTAGAAAATACCCCATCAAAATTTTTAGTTTCACTTGAGTGAGGATCGAATGAGGTAGCATGGGGAGGATCTGAATTGGGTTCAAGAGGAATTAGGCCAACACCACATTTTAAAATTTCAGCAATGGAACGAGGAGGTTGGACGTGCCTTGGACTATTGGGCTCATAATGCGAGTTAAGTGGGCTGATGGGCTCAGAGTGAGGAAGATTTGGACTAGAGGCTATTTGGGACGGCTGGGAATTAGTTAGGGAAGGGAAAGTGGGATTCACGATTGGATGTGAAGGGGAAGAGGGAGGCATGTGCTGGCAAAGAGGGTGGGGGATAGAATCAGCAGCATTAAATGCTAAGGGTCCACCATTATGAGAGCCATTAATGGTCATGGGGGATACCGACGTCATACTCCTCATATGATCATTATTTTTGGAAGGAGTTAAAGCAACTTTAAAAGTCAAGGAACCCACACTAGTATCACAATTAATGCGCATGGTAATGCTTTCACGTGAGGCCAACACTATCTCAGATTTATCTCCTAAAAGACCGGCTTTATAAATGGACCCACCATCCATGGTTGGTTGACTTTCCACATTTAAGAGATCTTCCTTACCCAAAGAAAAAGGAAACGACGCAGGGGGTTTTTCAAAAAAAGGCAGAGGAATCATTACCGAAAACAGCTTGGATCGCTTTCACGAGACAAGCAACGCCATAGCAAGTGGAGAAGTCAGTCGGAGAGGCAGCGACTGCCGGAGAGGGAGGCGACCGGGTGGCGTCGATAGAAGGATTTCGAAGATGGACCTCCGACGAAATAGTTTCAATGGACAAAAAACCCTCACGATTACTATTTGCATGCAGTTTCCAACTTAAATCTTCAAGGCTAGATGGCAAAGAAGCCTCAACCTCATCAACAATTTCAATACCTTCTCCATTCACGTTCTTAGAAGATGGATGGGCATCCCCATCTCCAGCTTCTGAACAGGACACGAGAATACCATCATAAGCGGCGAGACCTTCAATCGTTTCAACAAAATCATGGGGAACATCAACAGATCCTTCGAGACTTCCACCAGAAGCATGAGAAGAGACATCAAGTTCATTTTTGGAAACTGTTGCTTCACCATGAACGAGAATAAGACCAGCTTCTTCATCCCCTCCATCTTGTTCTTGAGCTACATGATTTGAAGAAACCTATGCTTCCAGATTACATGGAGAATCTATGAAGAATAATCCTTTTTGGTTGTGGTTGCTAACACAAAAAGCTGACGAATATGATCTAGGGCTATCTTCAAAGTGAAAAGAACCAAGAACATCAACCTCATTGACTTTGGATTTTGATTTTTTTTTGAACCTATACGTCTTCTATGATTCTTCCCCATAACAAAAACCAACTAAAATCAACAGATTTGTAAGATTAAGCACAAGAAATGTTACACCGTAAATTTCAAAACAATTTTTCGCATTTTATACAAAACACAATTCATTCAATATTCATAAAAACATCATTGTTTGTAACTCAAATTAGTAGCATATAAAAATCCCAAGATCTCATAACATAAAATCTTGTGTGTGTACTGATCAGGCCAGCACCTTCCCGCGATCCTCACTAGTACCTGAAACAAATAACACCAAACACCGTAAGCACAAAGCTTGGTGAGTTTCCCAAAATACCACACATAGCACATATTAGCCACTCGAGGCTATAACTCTGTGGGTCCGTGGACCCTACTCTGTGAACCCTCTGGTTCTAACTCTGTGAACCTTCCTGTTCCAACTCTATAAACATGCACAGCATAAATCACATAGAAATAATGCAGTACAACACATAACATACATATAGCATACAAATACTCTATCACATAACTCTGGTTACCTACTCAAGGTAAAGTATAGTGAGAAGACTCACATCGCGTATCTCGATAACTCGTAAATCCCTGAAATCACTAGTGCTCGATCTCCCGAGCTATAGTCCTCCTATAACACAAATACATCTCTAATTAACACTTTCCCAACTAGGGTTGACTAACACTATCAAGTCAACACTGGTCAACCCTGGTCAACGGTCAACGGTCAACCCAACTCGCCGAGTCTGGCGTGGACTCGCCGAGTCTGGCGTGGACTCGCCGAGTCTCTACGGGGACCCGATTCCTCTGAGTCCCTTCCGACTCACCGAGTCACTCACCCAACTCGGTTACTCAACCCCTGGTTCGAAATCACTGAACAACCCGCACCAACTCGTCGAGTCTGCCAATAGACTCGGCGAGTGCATTCCATGCACAACCCCAAACGACCTTCTGAGGTCAGATCTATTCCACTAACTCATAGATCCAGTCCTTCCAAGCTTATTTATCACGTAAAGTTCATGTCTTGGTGCTCATATCACACCTAATGACTCATAAATGGTGTTTTAACCTCAAGCACAAAGATCCCAAACCAAAACCTCTATGGATTCATAAAAAGCTTGGACAAAGGGACACTCTGGACCTCCAAGGGTCCAGATCCAGAACCTAACTCGCTTAAGGGACCAGGGGAGCACTAGATCTAGCCATAAAAGGGCTCAATAAGCCCTAAATCAACATGAACATCACCTCAATAGAAAAGGGTTCGAAAATAGTACCTCAAACGTGATGTTCTGGACATCAAATCTTCAGGAAGTTAATCCTCTTGCTTCCTCTTAGCTATAGCTTCCTTTCCCTTTCTAGATAACACCTCCAAGGTCAATAATGGCTCCTTCTCTCATTCCAAACGCTCAAGCTCACTAGGGTTTCGCTCTGGGGACCGGTGAGCACAAATGACGGCCATAAGGCCCTTTAAATAGGCCCCAACCCCGAGAAATTAGGGTTTCATTAAACATCGCGGACTCGCCGAGTCCACCAATGCGACTCGTCGAGTCCGGTCATTAATCCGGGTGAGAAATCGCGTCTCTACTCGGCGAGTCTACGCACCAACTCGCCGAGTTCTTCCACAAAACTCAAAATAAAATGAATAAATATAAATCCTGAAATTCTGGAATGTTACAATTCTCCCCTACTTGAATCTGACTTCGCCCTCGACGTCTCATCCCTGAAATAGCTCCAGATGTTGTTCCCGCATCTCACGCTCTGGCTCCCAGGTCAACTCGGATCCTTTCCCATGTTGCCACTGAACCTGTACCAGAGGCACCTCCTTGTTCCTCAGAACCTTGATCTTCCGATCCACAATCGCAACTGGTCTCTCCGCGTAATTCAGGCTCGCATCCACCTGAATGTCCTCTAACGGCACTACCGCCGACTCGTCGGCTATACACTTCCTCAACTGAGACACATGGAAGGTATTATGAATCCGCTCCAATTCCACAGGTAGCTCCAAGCGATACGCTACCCTACCCACCCTCGCGATCACTCTGAACGGCCCAATATACCGGGGCCCTAGCTTGCCCCTCTTCCTGAATCGAATCACTCCCTTCCAAGGAGATACCTTCAGGAGAACATAATCACCGACCTGGAACTCAAGCTCGGATCGGCGCCTATCCGCATAACTCTTCTGACGACTCTGAGCGGTCAACAATCTCTGCCTCACCCGTTGTATCTGCTCTGTCGTCTGTAGCACAATCTCCGTACTACCTTAACACGCTGCTCGACCTCTCCCCAGCAAATGGGGTCCGACACCTCCTCCCATATAACAACTCAAAGGATGGCATACCAATGCTCGAATGATGGTTGTTGTTGTAGGAAAACTCTGCCAAGGGCAAATACGTGTCCCAACTCCCCCCGAAGTCCAACACACATGCCCGGAGCATGTCCTCGAGCGTCTGAATCGTCCGCTCACTCTGTCCGTCAGTCTGGGGGTGATATGCGGTACTAAAATTCAGCCTAGTACCCAACTCCTCGTGAAACTTCTTCCAGAATTTGGAAGTGAAACGCACATCTCGGTCTGAAACAATCGAGATCAGCACTCCATGTCGTGATACCACTTCCCTCACGTACAAGTCTGCTAATTTCTCTGCGGAAGAACTCTCACTGATAGCAAGGAAGTGGGCGCTCTTTGTCAATCTGTCCACAATCACCCAAATTGCATCGACTCCCCTAGCAGTCCTTGGCAATTTGGTGATAAAATCCATGGAAATCTGTTCCCACTTCCATTCGGGAACCTCCAACGATTGCAACTTACCATGCGGTCTCTGGTGCTCGGCCTTAACCCTACGACAGGTTAAGCACCTCTCAACAAACCATGCAACATCCCTCTTCATACAGGGCCACCAATATTCTCTCCTCAGGTCTAAATACATCTTAGTGGCCCCAGGATGGATAAAGAATTTCGATCGATGAGCCTCTTCCATCAAAATGGTACGCGTCCATCCCACAACGGTACCCAAATATGACCCTGAAATGTCATAAGCCCCCGACCATCGGTAACGAACTCCGATACCAACCCAACAACTCGCTCTCTCTTCTGGTTTTCCGATCTCACGGCCTCAGCCTATGCTCCACGAATGGTCTCCAACACCGGAGCTGTAACGCCCGGGTTTCAGGGCTAAGCATTTTTGTCAATGTAATAGTCTAGGTCAACTCTTGTAACTCTTTTTGAAGTAATAAAGATGAAATATTTGAGTATTATGTGAATTATGTGTGTTTATGTGTTTATTATTTAATTATAAATGTATAATTAATAAGCGTCAAAATTAAAGTGTGAGATAAGCCTGATATCTCTACATAAAGTTGTAGAATATGTCTCAAGGTTTCCGTGCATATAAGGAACGCTGAAATCCGAGTTATAACGAAGAAGTTATGACCCGTCGAAGTTTCGCGACAGAACCGGCACGATACTGGGTAGCGTGAATAGTGAATTTACGATAGAGCGAGATTTAGCCTTAGCGATCTAAACGAAAGTCGTAGAATATGTTAAACTAAGAACATCGATAAAAAGAACGTCCAAATCTGACTTCGTATGAAGAAGTTATGATTTTTCGAAGTTTCGGAATAGCAGTGTACAGCCCGAAACTCGAATATTAGATTGAGCGTTTTTAGCCGACGCAACCTAAACAAAAATCGAAGATCTCGTTCAGAGTAGTGTAACGAGAAAAAGATGGGCGAAAACGGATGTCGGATGAAGAAGTTATGAGGATTTAACAGACCAATCGTGTCCCGGCCCGTTAATAATATAAAATTTAAAATCGAGCCAAAATTAGCCGACAAAGTCTAAACGAAAGTTGTAGAGTACGTTCCCACCTTCGCGTGGATATAAAGAACGTCGAAAACGGAGGTCGTACGCGAAAGTTACGAATTTTTAAAGTTGAAGTATGAAAATGCGAAGTCTGTTGCGAGGTTGATGACGTGGCTGCATCTGGGCCGCCCATCGCTGATGAAGGAACGCGCTTCGGATCTTGACACGTCGCCCTTCGCATACGCCCCGCGTCCGAAGTCTTTACGCCCCGCGTACCCTCGCCCTGATCTACTCCGAGTGATAGACAGCTGGAACCTCGCTGGAGCTCTTATCCGATGGCTACGCCCCGCGTAGGTCCGAGGTACGCCCAGCGTACCGAGGCCTCGCAGGGCTATAAAAGGAGGCCAATGGTTCTTCATTTTTCACACCAAAATCACTTCTCTCTCTAACTTCTTTCTCTCTCTACAACCCCAAAACACCCCTAAACCCTAGTTAAGCCCCTTAGCACCCTAGGGAAGCCCCGAGGCTCCCAGAGTCCCGAGAAAAAGGAGTTTTTCGGTTTCGAAATACCGCTCCAATTAAGTCCCGGTTCTCGATAAAATTCGCTGTAAGTGTGCTACGCTTACGCAATTTTTAATATAGCTTTCAAATAATTATAGGAATGTTATTAGGTCCTTAAAATAATTATTTGGGCTATTATTATGAGTTATATCGAGTATTATTAACACTTAATAATACTCGGACTAATTAATTTGTCGCGGTTATCGTTAAACTAAACCCTAGTGGTATCGATACTAGGTTTTTATCAAAGGAATATCGGTTTGAGAGTATCGAAGCGTTGTCCGAGTGCTGAGTCACCACCTAATCAGGTGAGTGCATAGTTACTTTCAGCTTACACATAGATATGAAGTATTTTATAAATTACGTGCTATGTGTGCATATTATCTGATTACTTGCTATCTATGTTGGATGAACGTTGTTATACATGTTTTCAATAATTTAAACTGTATATGTATTTTATATCTACGAAAATGTTGGGGTAAACATGGGTAGATGTAATAGGTGATGTGTGATAAAATGATGAGAGGCCTCGATGTTGATGTTGTTGTTTCTGTCATCTAGCGGAGTATGGATGACGACCACGGACTCTTCTAGACAGTCCAGTGGAACACTAGCAGGCTCGCAACCTGTAGGTGTTTGTGAACGATGTGCTCACCGGTGTACTCCATCCCCCACATGGTTGCCTTTAGGACATTTATTGCCGAGGAATCCCCTTAGCAGTAGTGTCCGTCCCGATGATGATCCTTAGGCTAGGTCCCTTATGATAGGTGTTTAAGGACGTAAAGTGAGGATAACGGGAACGGGTAATCGGGTTATTGTTGATTGATGAAATTAATAAACTTATTTATTGTGGGTTGAAAACCCTATGTGCTCACCAGGCTCCCAAGCCTGACCCACTCAGTTTTATGTATTACAGGTAGTGGCGCATGAGCATAGGTGTGATGTTTTGGACGAGGGATTACGGATATAGGCCTGTAGATATGAAATAATGTAGTAAGGCTTATATTGTACTGTTTATGCTTTTGATCTGTACGAACATGACATCCCGAGTCTTTTAATGAAATACATTTCTATGGAAATGCTTTTGATAAATCTTTATCATATTTTTGTTTTGGGACAAATTCCGCAACACTTTCATTTAAAATGTAACTCTGATTTTTAAACAAAACATAAACAAACCGGTCTTTTCTGGCCGTGATTTTGGGGATGTCACAGTTGGTATCAGAGCATTAGTTTAAGCGAACTAGGAATTTGTAGGATTTCTAGACTTAAACTTAGAATGCTAAGCGATGATTGTGAGGTGTGAGCACTAGCTTATTTTAGGAATTGTGCCTAAAATGCTTTTATGTGCTAAATGCTTTGTGCATGATATGCTGTTAATTGTTCGGATCTATGGTCTGTTGCCGACCGGATCTGGAAACCTTATGTGTTTATGATTCTAAACGTACGACTACGATATTAGAACTAGCATGTAAACGTTTCGGAGTGCTAAGGACGATTCAAATGTCTATCCTAAATAAAGATCTAAATTCACCTTATTCGTTGTATAGATCAAGATGGCAAGGACCCGTAGCGGAAACGTGAACGCGAATGGAGATAGGAACCAACCCCCAGTGGTTCAACAAATACCTGTTGTAGAAGAAGTTGCACCTGAGCCAGTCACGATGGCCGAAGTGCAAGCGATGATCCGGGCTATGTTGGATCGTCAAATGGAGGAAACTAGACGTTTGCTCCAACAAAATCGAGAGGAAGGCACTATTCAAATCGAACAGCCCGAGTTGAACGAAGGGCAGACTGAGGAAGGAGACTACAGTGGAACTGTTGGTCAAGTCAACCAACCAATAGTTCAAGAAAATAACCAAGATGACGGATTCGAGAGAAATGGATGCAAGTACAAGGATTTTCAGACTTGCAAGCCATCGACTTTCACGGGAAAGGAAGATCCAATCGGAGTCATGGATTGGATCTCCGAGATGGAGTTAGCTTTCATGACATGCGGTTGCAGAGGGAAGCTACAGACCATATTTGCAGTGCGTCAGTTTCGAGGAGGCGTTGTACGTTGGTGGAATACGTTGGGGAAGACTTTAAGCCCCAACAAACCCCTGGAACTGACATGGGCAGAATTTCTGGTACAATTCAAACGAAAGTACTGCTCAGCTCAAAACCTGCTCGAGCTAGAGAACCAGTTTCTAACCCTAAAGAAGGGGAGCATGTCAATCGATGAATACACGAACAACTTCACAGAAAAGATGGAATTTGCCTTGCGTCTTGTTCCGGATGAGCTGACGAAAATTGATAAGTACGCAAAGGGATTACCATGGGAGTACGCGGTGCCAGTGCGTCAGGCACCTACTTTGGAGGCAGCTATCTGGGCTGCCAAGTCTGTGGAGGATATGATTAAGGGAAGAGCTGCCAGCAAAGTCGAGGTTGGCGAGAAAAGGAAATTTGACGAATCCTCAAGGTCCGGTAAGAAGCGTAGATTCTCGAAGTCTGGTTCGAGAGGAGGAGGATCAGAAGCGAAGTGGTGTAACAAGTGCAAGAAAAAGCACTCTGGGAAGTGTGACGGAGGGGTCACTTGTTACAAATGCGAAAAGCCTGGGCACTATGCCAATGAATGCACGTTCACTAAGAAGGTCTGTTATGAGTGCAACGAGGAGGGGAACATTTCAAGGGATTGCCCGAAGAAGAAGGAGACGGGAAGACCCAACATACCACCGAAGCCGAAGGCGAGAGCCTTCCAGATGACGCTCGAGGCTGCAAAGGAGGCAGTAGACGTCGCTTCAGGTACCTTTCTTGTAAATGGTTTGCCTGCAAATATACTATTTGATTCCGGAGCCAACTACTCCTTTGTGTCGCATAAATTTGGTGGGAAATTAGCATTGCCTGTAGAAAAACTAGATAATGCCCTGATTGTAGAAGTTGCCAGTGGCAAATTCGTACCTGTTAGAAATCGTATTAGGAACATCGTCATTGACCTAAACGGAAACGAATTCCACGAAGAGCTATTACCCATAGAGTTAAACGGTTTCGACATCGTTTTGGGTATGGATTGGCTTAGCGCCAACGATGCTGAGATTCAATGCCGAAAGAAGATAGTAAAGGTAAATCCACCCGGAAAAGAATCATTTATGGTGTACGGGGACAAACGCAGAGTGAATTCTGGAATCATCTCCCTGATGAAAGCCAGGAAATGTTTGTCAAAGGGATGTGCATCATACTTGGCATTCGTAATCGATGCCAAGAAGGAGAACAAAGAGGTGCAGAATATACCGGTTATGTGTGATTATCCGGAAGTCTTTCCCGAAGATCTTCCCGGATTACCACCTGATAGACAAGTGGAGTTTCGTATAGACTTGTTACCAGGAACGACACCGATAGCAAAAGCACCTTACCGATTAGCACTGACGGAGATGAAGGAGCTCATGACACAACTTCAGGAGCTGTTGGACAACAGTTTTATTCGACCTAGTTCATCACCCTGGGGAGCTCCGGTGTTATTCGTGAAGAAGAAGGACGGAAGTATGAGAATGTGTATAGACTACCGAGAGCTGAATAAGGCAACGGTGAAGAACAAGTATCCATTGCCGAGGATTGATGACCTATTCGATCAGCTGCAAGGTTCGAGCTACTTCTCAAAGATCGATCTTAGGTCAGGATATCATCAGCTGAAGGTGAGAAAGCAGGATATTGAGAAGACTGCATTCAGAACTAGATATGGATATTATGAGTTCTTGGTTATGTCATTTGGGCTAACCAATGCTCCTGCAGCATTCATGGATTTGATGAATAGGGTTTGTAAACCATTCCTCGATAAATCCGTGATAGTGTTCATCGACGACATTCTCATCTACTCGAAAAGCCAGGAGGAGCATGGCAAGCATCTACAAGAAGTGTTGGAAGTATTAAAGAGGGAGAAGCTATACGCAAAGTTCTCCAAATGCGACTTTTGGATACGGGAAGTTCAATTCTTGGGTCATGTTGTTAACCAGGAGGGAATAATGGTTGACCCCGCAAAGATCGAGGCTGTAATGAAGTGGGAACGTCCAATGAGTCCCACGGAGATTCGAAGCTTTCTAGGATTAGCCGGATATTATCGACGATTTATCCAAGGCTTTTCTTCCATAGCTGCTCCATTAACAGCTTTGACTCATAAAGGAGCTACGTATACGTGGAGTGAGAAACACGATGAGGCATTCGAGAAGCTAAAGAAGAAGTTATGTGAAGCACCGATACTTTCTCTACCCGATGGAGTCGAAGATTTCGCGGTTTATAGTGATGCTTCTGGACTCGGGTTGCGTTGTGTTCTGACCCAAAGAGAAAAGGTGATAGCATACGCATCTCGACAATTGAAAGAGCACGAAAAGAACTACCCCACTCATGATCTGGAGTTGGCAGCGGTAGTTTTTGCCTTAAGGATATGGAGGCATTACCTCTACGGCACGAAGTGCAAGCTCTTCACTGATCATAAGAGTCTCCAGTATCTCTTTAATCAGAAGGAGTTGAACATGAGGCAACGACGCTGGCTAGAACTTCTCAAGGACTACGACTGTGAGATACTTTACCACCCAGGTAAAGCAAATATTGTTGCTGATGCTCTCAGTCGGAAAGTCAATCTTGAAAGGAAAAGGCCAAGAGCATTAAGAATTGAATTCGTCTCGACGATTGTGGAAAGTATCAGGAAAGCTCAAGAAGAAGCTTTAGAGAAAAATGACCGAAAGGAAGAACGTTTGGGAAGAACGTTAGTGTTCGGTACAAACAGTCATGGACTGAAGGTATTCCAAGATCGAATTTGGGTACCTAAGACGGGAGGAATAAGAGGTCTTCTGATGGAAGAAGCACATAAGACCATGTACTCAATTCATCCCGGTAGCACTAAAATGTATAGGGACCTAAAACCCTACTACTGGTGGCCGACGATGAAGCTCGATGTTGCGAAGTATGTGGCCGAGTGCGTAACATGTGCGAGGGTTAAGGCACAACATCAGAAACTGTATGGGAGTTTAGAACCTTTACCTATACCCATGGGTAAATGGGAAGACATCACCATGGATTTTGTAACTAAACTGCCCAGGACGAAGAACGGTCACGACATGATTTGGGTAGTCGTGGATCGTTTCACCAAGAGTGCACACTTCATAGCAGCCAACGAGAAGTGGTCTATGAATAAGCTCGCAAATGCTTACGTGAAGGAAATTGTAAGACTTCACGGTGTTCCTCTTACGATTGTATCAGATCGTGATAGTCGTTTCACGTCAAGGTTTTGGAGGATTCTACAAGAGGAGTTGGGTACAAAGTTATGTTTGAGTACTACTTACCATCCGCAAACCGATGGCCAGAGCGAAAGAACGATTCAGACACTGGAAGATATGCTGAGAGCATGTACCCTCAAATTCCAAGGGAATTGGGACGAGCACTTACCTCTGGTAGAATTCTCCTACAACAATAGTTTTCACTCGAGCATCAAGATGGCACCTTACCAAGCCTTGTATGGACAAAAGTGTCGTACGCCGTCTTGTTGGCTTGAAGCCGGAGAGAAGCAGTTTATGGGCCCCGAGATAGTCCATGAGACTACTAAGAAGTTGAAGGTGATTAGGGAAAGAATGTTAGCAGCTCAGGATCGTCAGAAGAGCTATGCTGACAAGAAAAGACGACCGATAACCTTCGAAGTTGGGGATTCTGTTCTGCTTAAAGTCTCACCGTGGAAGGGACTTATACGATTTGGGAAACGAGGAAAGTTGAGTCCAAGGTTTATTGGACCATTCAAAGTTCTTCAGAAGATTGGGAACCAAGCTTACAAGCTGGAATTGCCCGAAGAACTCAATGGTATTCATAACACTTTCCATGTGTGTTATTTGAGGAAATTCACGGGAGATGTTCCTGACATAATTGCAATCTCAGAGTTAAGGATGGATGAGAATAAGAGGCTGATCGAAGAGCCCGAGGCAATTGTTGACCGTAAGACTAAGAAGTTACGACGCAGGATGGTCGACTTAGTGCTAGTCCGATGGAAACATTCGAATGGGCCGAATCTCACTTGGGAAACAGAGGATGACATGATGAGTCGCTATCCACATTTGTTTGTTGATGCATGATTCCGGGACGGAATCATCCTAAGGGGGAGAGAATTGTAACGCCCGGGTTTCAGGGCTAAGCATTTTTGTCAATGTAATAGTCTAGGTCAACTCTTGTAACTCTTTTTGAAGTAATAAAGATGAAATATTTGAGTATTATGTGAATTATGTGTGTTTATGTGTTTATTATTTAATTATAAATGTATAATTAATAAGCGTCAAAATTAAAGTGTGAGATAAGCCCGATATCTCTACATAAAGTTGTAGAATATGTCTCAAGGTTTCCATGCATATAAGGAACGCCGAAATCCGAGTTATAACGAAGAAGTTATGACCCGTCGAAGTTTCGCGACAGAACCGACACGATACCGGGTAGCGTGAATAGTGAATTTACGATAGAGCGAGATTTAGCCTTAGCGATCTAAACGAAAGTCGTAGAATATGTTAAACTAAGAACATCGATAAAAAGAACGTCCCAATCTGACTTCGTATGAAGAAGTTATGATTTTTCGAAGTTTCGGAATAGCAGTGTACAGCCCGAAACTCGAATATTAGATTGAGCGATTTTTAGCCGACGCAACCTAAACGAAAATCGAAGATCTAATTGAGAGTAGCGTAACGAGAAAAAGATGGGCAAAAACGGATGTCGGATGAAGAAGTTATGAGGATTTAACGGACCAATCGTGTCCCGGCCCGTTAATAATATAAAATTTAAAATCGAGCCAAAATTAGCCGACAAAGTCTAAACGAAAGTTGTAGAGTACATTCCCACCTTCACGTGGATATAAAGAACGTCGAAAACGGAGGTCGTACGCGAAAGTTACGAATTTTTAAAGTTGAAGTATGAAAATGCGAAGTCTGTTGCGAGGTTGATGACGTGGCTGCATCTGGGCCGCCCATCGCTGATGAAGGAACGCGCTTCGGATCTTGACACGTCGCCCTTCGCATACGCCCCGCGTCCGAAGTCTTTACGCCCCGCGTACCCTCGCCCTGATCTACTCCGAGTGATAGACAGCTGGAACTTCGCTGGAGCTCTTATCCGATGGCTATGCCCCGCGTAGGTCCGAGGTACGCCCAGCGTACCGAGGCCTCGCAGGGCTATAAAAGGAGGCCAATGGTTCTTCATTTTTCAAACCAAAATCACTTCTCTCTCTAACTTCTTTCTCTCTCTACAACCCCAAAACACCCCTAAACCCTAGTTAAGCCCCTTAGCACCCTAGAGAAGCCCCGAGGCTCCCAGAGTCCCGAGAAAAAGGAGTTTTTCGGTTTCGAAACGCCGCTCCAATTAAGTCCCGGTTCTCGATAAAATTCGCTGTAAGTGTGCTACGCTTACGCAATTTTTAATATAGCTTTCAAATAATTATAGGAATGTTATTAGGTCCTTAAAATAATTATTTGGGCTATTATTATGAGTTATATCGAGTATTATTAACACTTAATAATACTCGGACTAATTAATTTGTCGCGATTATCGTTAAACTAAACCCTAGTGGTATCGATACTAGGTTTTTATCAAAGGAATATCGGTTTGAGAGTATCGAAGCGTTGTCCGAGTGCTGAGTCACCACCTAATCAGGTGAGTGCATAGTTACTTTCAGCTTACACATAGATATGAAGTATTTTATAAATTACGTGCTATGTGTGCATATTATCTGATTACTTGCTATCTATGCTGGATGAACGTTGTTATACATGTTTTCAATAATTTAAACTGTATATGTATTTTATATCTACGAAAATGTTGGGGTAAACATGGGTAGATGTAATAGGTGATGTGTGATAAAATGATGAGAGGCCTCGATGTTGATGTTGTTGTTTCTGTCATCTAGCGGAGTATGGATGACGACCACGGACTCTTCTAGACAGTCCAGTGAAACACTAGCAGGCTCGCAACCTGTAGGTGTTTGTGAACGATGTGTTCACCGGTGTACTCCATCCCCCACATGGTTGCCTTTAGGACATTTATTGCCGAGGAATCCCCTTAGCAGTAGTGTCCGTCCCGATGATGATCCTTAGGCTAGGTCCCTTATGATAGGTGTTTAGGGACGTAAAGTGAGGATAACGGGAACGGGTAATCGGGTTATTGTTGATCGATGAAATTAATAATCTTATTTATTGTGGGTTGAAAACCCTATGTGCTCACCAGGCTCCCAAGCCTGACCCACTCAGTTTTATGTATTACAGGTAGTGGCGCATGAGCATAGGTGTGATGTTTTGGACGAGGGATTACGGATATAGGCCTGTAGATATGAAATAATGTAGTAAGGCTTATATTGTACTGTTTATGCTTTTGATCTGTACGAACATGACATCCCGAGTCTTTTAATGAAATACATTTCTATGGAAATGCTTTTGATAAATCTTTATCATATTTTTGTTTTGGGACAAATTCCGCAACACTTTCATTTAAAATGTAACTCTGATTTTTAAACAAAGCATAAACAAACCGGTCTTTTCTGGCCGTGATTTTGGGGATGTCACAGGAGCCATCACGGTTAAACGCAAACATACATCTCGCAATGGGGCGCTCTCCGCCTTGCAACTCAGTGCATCGGCTACGACATTAGCCTTGCCCGGATGGTATAGGATCTCACAATCATAATCCTTGACCACATCCAACCACCTCCTCTGCCGCATATTTAGGTTAGGCTGATCCATCAAATACTTCAGACTCTTATGGTCCGTGTATATCGTACACCGAACCCCATAAAGATAGTGATGCCAAATTTTGAGGTCGAACACCACTGCCCCCAACTCTAGATCATGGGTGGGATACTTCGTCTCATGAGGCTTCAGCTGCCTCGATGCGTATGCTATCACATGCCCTCTCTGCATCAGCACCGCTCCCAACCCCAAGATCGACGCATCACAGTATACCACAAAGTCCTCCATTCCTTCCGGGAGGGCTAACATCGGGGCTTCGCATAACCTTTGGCGAAGCGTCTCGAAGGAGGCCTGCTGCTCGGGGCCCCATGAAAAAGCGACACCCTTCCGGGTCAACCTGAGTGGCACTGCGATCTTAGAGAAATCACTGATAAATATCTGATAATAACCTGCCAACCCTAAGAAACTCCTGATCTCAGAGGGTGACCTCGGCACCTCCCAACTCATCACTGCCTCAACTTTGGCCGGGTCGACCAATATCCCTTTCTGGTTAACGAGATGCCCTAGGAATTGGACCTCTCGCAACCAGAAATCACACTTGGAGAATTTGGCATAAAGCCTCTCCGATCTCAGAACTCCGAGGATCTCCCTCAAATGCTCCTCATGCTACTCTCTAGATCTCGAATACACCAAAATGTCGTCGATGAATACAATCACCGACCGATCCAACATCAGTCTGCACACTCGGTTCATGAGATCCATGAACACTGCCAGGGCATTAGTGAGCCCGAAAGGCATCACCACGAACTCGTAATGCCCATAACGCGTCCTAAACGCTGTCTTCTGGATGTCCTCATCTCGCACCCTCACCTGATGATATCCAGACCTGAAATCGATCTTAGAGAACCAAGATGCTCCCTGCAACTGATCGAACAAATCGTCGATCCTCGGCAACGGGTAACGGTTCTTGACCGTCAGCTTGTTCAACTCCCGGTAATCAATGCACATCCGGTGTGAACCATCCTTCTTCTTGACAAAAAGGATAGGCGCTCCCCACGGCGAGCTGCTCGGCCGAATAAATCCCTTTCTCAGCAGCTCCTGAAGCTGCGATGATAACTCTTACATCTCTGGAGGTGCAAGGCGATAAGGCACCTTGGCGATAGGCGCAGCCCCCGGAACCAAATCGATACTGAACTCCACTTGCCTCACGGGAGGCACCCCCGGCAACTCCTCTGGAAATACATCCGGGAACTCACGCACTATCGGAACCTCCTCAACTGACCTCGGCCTCTCTGAATCAACCCGCGTATCCATCACATACGCCATAAAGCCCTTACAGCCCTATTGTAGACACTGCCTCACCCTAGCAGCCGAACAAAACAATGACCCAGAACGTGTACCCTCGCCGTACACCATAAGAACTCCCCCACTAGGGTCTCGTATGGTCACCATCTGCCGCTCGCAGTCGATAACCGCACCGAATCTACTCAACCAGTCCATGCCCACAATGACACAGACATCACCCATCGCAATAGGAACCAAATCAATCGAGAACTCAACACCGAAAATCTCGAATACGCACCCACGGATCACCCCTGTGGCATATATCACCCTCTCGTCAGCTATGGAAACTCTCAGAGGCCGACTCAATGCCTCACGACTAACACTGATATGTTGACTAAAAGCCAAAGACACAAAAGACCGACTCGCACCCGAGTCAAATAACACCAAGGCAGGTACAGAATTCACAAGAAAAGTACCTATGCATAACATAATATAAGCATAATATCTCAACATCAAAATAAATACACGAAAGAGTACATACCAGCCACGACATCGGGCGCTGCGCGGACCTCCTCCGCGGTCAACTGAAAAGCTCTCCCTCATGCCCTCGGTGCCTCGACCTTCACTGGCCGACTCTAGGTAGCTCTGATGGCAGCAGGGGCAGATCCATGAGGTGCTCCCTGAGCTGATCCCCGCAACTGCGGACACTCTGCCTTCCGGTGTCCTGTTTGGTTGCAGTGAAAACACACTGCAAACCCCTTGGGGCAGTCCTTGGCCATATTCCCCTCCTTGCCACACTTATAGCAAGATCCAACTCTACAAATTCCATCATGACCCTTGCCGCACTTTCCACAAGTGCGGCCCTTCTGGCTCCCTGATCTCGAATCGGCGGGCTTGGCCCGCTTGGCTACCGGCTGAGACTGCACCGGTCGCCGATCCCTCCCCTGAGACTCAGCCTCCTCCCTAGCCTGAGTCTCCAGCTCTATCTCCCTCTTCCGGGCATTTGCCTGAAGCTCGGCAAATGTCCGGTACGTCGAGTTCGCCATGAACTCACGTATGTCCCTCCTCAGAATACTCAAATATCGGCCCATACGTGCCTGCTCAGTAGACACGTGCTTAGGGCAGAACATCGCCCTCTCATGGAACATCCTGGTAATCACCGTAACAGACTCGGTACCCTGCTTGAGGGTCAGAAACTCCTGGGCCAAACGCTCCCTCTCCACCTGGGGAACGTACTCATCTCGAAACATGGCAGTGAACCTCTCCCAGGTCACTGCCGCAAGCTCAGCAGGCGTATAGTGCGCCGTCACAAATTTCCATCAGTCCTTCGCTCCCAAGCGAAGCTGGTTCAGCGCGAGCCGGATTCTCAAATGCTCAGGAGATGAGCAACTAAAGAAACACCCCTCTATGTCTGAAATCCATCTCATAGCCGCAACCGGGTCCTGGGTCCCGTCAAACTCCGGCGGTTTTGTGTTGCTGAACTCTCGGAACAGCAACGCATCACCACCCTGCGGCCTCGCAGCAGCAATAGCTGCAGTGGCCGCTGCAACAGCAGCCTCAGAAAGAGCAGCATAACGCTCGTCAAAATTCTCAAGCAACGTGGTCTTAATAGAACCGAACATCTCTGGTATCTCTTCCCTGATGGTCGCAGCCACCTCCTCATGGATGATCCGGCGGATCTCCTCATCACTAGCCCCACTGCTCTCTGGCATAAGACATGTCCTCACCATGATCTACCACTGAAATACAAAATACGATAAATTAGAACCCATTCGAGCATACTCACACTCGACAACTCATCCCTCCTTGATCCCTGGCATCCCGAAGATTCTTATTTGGACTGTACACCGCCCCGGTGTTTTCAGTAGTACGGGCCCAATACTACCGTCCGTAGCATATCAGTATCCACCCCAAGTCCTCCCCTTCGGATCCCAAGTCCCAAGTACTCTATTATGCATAATCCACTGTCTAACAGATCTCTCATAAGCTCCTCGCTGCTACCTACTCACTCTCAAGCATCTGATAACAGCTCACCTCTCCCTAGGCTAAGGCATCACAAATCAGGCCACGCTAGTCCTAATAGGAGTACCTAGCCCACTCTAGCATGAGAATACATCATATCAATATTATAACATATAATATAAGGGTATCTTGGGAAATCACCGTTCGGGCGCAAACTGATCGTACACACGACTCTGCTCTGCGTTTTCCAAAAATCTTTTACTCTTTTTGAAAATATTTCTCAAATCCTCAGTTGAGTTCAAATACGCCCGAAGGTGTACTCGAATCCCTCAAACCAAGGCTCTGATACCAACTTGTTACACCGTAAATTTCAAAACAATTTTTTGCATTTTATACAAAACACAATTCATTCAATATTCATAAAAACATCAATGTTTGTAACTCAAATTAGTAGCATATAAAAATCCAAAGATCTCATAACATAAAATCTCGTGTGTGTACTGATCAGGCCGGCGCCTTCCCGCGATCCTCACTAGTACCTGAAACAAATAACACCAAACACCATAAGCACAAAGCTTAGTGAGTTCCCCAAAATACCACACATAGCACATATTAGCCACTCGAGGCTATAACTCTGTGGGTCCGTGGACCCGACTCTGTGAACCCTCTGGTTCTGACTCTGTGAACCTTCCGGTTCCAACTCTATAAACATGCATAACATAAATCACATAGAAATAATGCAGTACAACACATAACATACATATAGCATACAAATACTCTGTCACATAACTCTGGTTACCAACTCAAGGTAAATATAGTGAGAAGACTCACCTCGCGTATCTCGATAACTCGTAAATCCCTGAAATCACTAGTGCTCGATCTCCCAAGCTATAGTCCTCCTATAACACAAATACATCTCTAATTAACACTTTCCCAACTAGGGTTGACTAACACTATCAAGTCAACACTGGTCAACCCTGGTCAACGGTCAACGGTCAACCCAACTCGCCGAGTCTGGCGTGGACTCGCCGAGTCTCTACGGGGACCCGATTCCTCTGAGTCCCTTCCGACTCACCGAGTCACTCACCCAACTCGGTTACTCAACCCCTGGTTCAAAATCACTGAACAACCCGCACCAACTCGTCGAGTCTGCCAATAGACTCGGCGAGTGCATTCCATGCACAACCCCAAACGACCTTCTGAGGTCAGATCTATTCCACTAACTCATAGATCCAGTCCTTCCAAGCTTATTTATCACGTAAAGTTCATGTCTTGGTGCTCATATCACACCTAATGACTCATAAATGGTGTTTTAACCTCAAGCACAAAGATCCCAAACCAAAACCTCTATGGATTCATAAAAAACTTGGACAAAGGGACACTCTGGACCTCCAAGGGTCCAGATCCATAACCTAACTCGCTTAAGGGACCAGGGGAGCACTAGATCTAGCCATAAAAGGGCTCAATAAGCCCTAAATCAACATGAACATCACCTCAATAGAAAAGGGTTCGAAAATAGTACCTCAAACGTGATGTTCTGGACATCAAATCTTCAGGAAGTTAATCCTCTTGCTTCCTCTTGGCTATAGCTTCCTTTCCCTTTCTAGATAACACCTCAAAGGTCAATAATGGCTCCTTCTCTCATTCCAAACGCTCAAGCTCACTAGGGTTTCGCTCTGGGGACCGGTGAGCACAAATGACGGCCATAAGGCCCTTTAAATAGGCCCCAACCCCGAGAAATTAGGGTTTCATTAAACAACGCGGACTCGCCGAGTCCACCAATGCGACTCGTCGAGTCCGGTCATTAATCCGGGTGAGAAATCGCGTCTCTACTCGGCGAGTCTACGCACCAACTCGCTGAGTTCTTCCACAAAACTCAAAATAAAATGAATAAATCTAATACCTGAAATTCCAGATGTTATAAGAAACCCAAGAAAAAACAAGAACACTTAATCTCCAAGAAAATTTCCTAGAAAGAAAAATTCTAGAGAGAGAAAGTACTCCATGGGGTTTGGGGGAGGGTTTAGGGTTTGGGGGGGGGGGGGGGGGGGTTAAGGGTTTAGCGTTTAGGGTTTTTTTTTTTTGGATAAAAGGGGACACCCCTTGGCAAATTTTATTGAAAGAAAAAAAAAACATTACAAGAGGAAAGAGGGAAACTGCCCAAAAAAAAACTAGCTACAAGAACCTAACTAACAACTAACTAAACTAGACAAGAAAAATAATTTTAGAAGAACTAAAGGCCCTAACTAACAAACACCAACCAATCCACTTCCAAGTCCAACTCCAAAGCAAAGAGTGAAACCACACATAGCTTCCAAAAGGATAAACAATGAAATCAAAAGCTAAAATTTTCCATCTCAAAGAGTCTTCAAAGTTTTCATTCTTTATGTAGCTTTTAATCCTCCACCAAACCAAAGAAATAAATTTGGCCTCATACTCGTACAAATAATCCAAGGTTTGAAAAATACCAATCTCACAATACATCCAAGGAGCTTCCAAATCATGAGAATCATTGGCCAACGCGATCAAATCTTAAATAAATTTCAAAATTCTCCAATACAATCTAAAGCCAAAAAACAATCAACTTTGACCGTTGGACTTTACACTTCTTGCATTCCTCTTCTTTCTTCTCCAAAGACCATCTTTTAAACTTCATTCCGTTCTTCACTTGAAAAACCCATAAGCTCCAATTATTAAGCCAATTAACCATCACAACCCTCTTTAGATCAATTCGAAAATTATCTTCAAAGCCTTCCACTTTTCTTTCAACATCCTCTTTAGCCAAAGAAAAAGTCTTCAAACTCCATGAAAGTATAATGCTAAAACCGTGAAACCCAAGCCATTCCCCCAACTCCCATGAAAACTTCAAGTTTTCACCATCTTCACTCTTGACAAAATCATCCCAACTAATCTTCAAGAATCCCTTCGTGCAAGTAATCCAAGAATTCCAAAATTGCCCTCGAGGAGTAAACCACCATTTTCCAAATTTAGAGCTCACAGACATAAAAATACCAAGGGTTTGATGGGCAAAAAACTCAAACCCATCAACAATCTTTTTTGAAATCATACCAAGGGGAAAAATCCGTCAATTCCATTTTTATAAGGGTAATTACAAAAATACCCTTGAAGGTTAATTCCAAGAAGAAAAGGAATAAACCCTTTCAAATCCACATCAAAGGTAAAAATACCAATGATAATCGGGATAAACCGGTTGGCAAGAATCTTTAGGTAGAACCAAAAGAAGAAAAGGAACCAAAAGTGGTTGTTTTTATAGTTATAAAGGACACAACCAACCCAAAGATGGTACAGTCTAAGGTTAACGTACCCAATCTTGTGTATTATCGGGTGATTATCCCACCACTTGCTAATCGAACTAGCAGTGGCACCCACCAAAGTGGAGATTCCTAGTTTCCTAGGAAGAAGACACCAATTGACGGGGATCAAACCCGTTTGCATTAAAATAATAACCACTTCAATGGAAAATTTTCCAATGAAATCTGGGATAAACTAGATAGCAGGAAACAAAAAGAAATCCCAAAGGATCCAAAAGTGGTTGTTTTTATGGTTACAAAGGAAACAACCAACCCAAAGATGGTACACTCTAAGGTTAACGTACCCAATCCCGTGTATTACCGGGTGAATATCCCACCACTTGCTAATCGAACTAGCACTGGCACCCACCAAAGTGGAGATTCCTAGTTGCCTAGGAAGAAAACACCAACTAACGGGGATCAAACCCATTTGCATTATGAGAGAAACCACTTCAAAGGAAAAGATTCCAATGAAATCCGGGATAAACCGGATAGCAAAAACCATAAAGAAACCCCAAAAGGGCAAAAAGTGGTTGGTTTTATAGTTACAAAGGAAACAACCAACCCAAATGTGGTACAGTCTAAGGATAACGTACCCAATCCCATGTATTAACGGGTAAATATCCCACCACTTGCTAATCGAACTAGTAGTGGCACCCACCAAAGTGGAGACTCCAAGTTGCCAAGGAGTAGAACAACCAATAATGGGGATAAAACCCATTTGCATTAAAAAAAACCACTTCTAAAGGAAAAATCCTCAAGAAAATCAGGATAAAACCGATAAGCAAAGCAATTTTTAAAGGAAAATTGCTAAACCCAATTCCGTCAATTCCTTTAATCATTAAAAAAATCATGAGTCTTCTCTCCAACGGGAATGCCCCACTTCCTCTTGACTTCATTGTTAAAACCCAAAAAATCACCCTTGAGCCCAATAAACTTAACACGAATTTCTTCAAAGATGTTTAAAACAACTTTCATCTCCTCATTCTTGCCTTTTCTGAAGAGTACGAAATTTCTCTCTCCAAATATAATACACTGAGGCAGCAAAAGCAATTCTCATAATAAAAACTTTAATGCTTTTACCCTTAAACAAACCCTGAAGCTCTTCAATTATCTCTTTCCATCCATGAGAATCACTTCTTAACTCCACTTTATCTTTCACGGCTTTCCAAACAACAGAAGAATAAGGGCATTCAAAAAAACAAATGAGAATGCGAATCAAATTGATTATTACACAGAGAGCACTTAAGATTTTTATTTTTGTCCCAAAATCTCATTCTATCCTGAGTCATAAGCCTCTCCTGAATAGCGAGCCAAAGAATGAAACTGTTCCTTGGGATGCGTTGCTTGAACCAGACAAGTTGAACCCAAGGAACCTGCTGACCACTATTACTTAGATCAATCCAAACTTGTTGAATATCAAAATCCACCACCTTCCCATCTCTTTTCCTCCATAAAACTTTATCAGCCACCAAAGGATCAAGAACCGGCAGTTGAAATTCATTCAATTGAGGAATGAGAGAAAGCCAGTCAGAAGGCCAAAACCATAAATTATCAGCAATAACATCCTTGACCTTGTCAGTTATACTAAAACCAGCACTAGCAATCTCTCTTGGGGAGAGAACATGATCAAAAGCACCAAGTTGATGCCAATCATCATACCACATGAAAGTATTAGCACCATTCCCAACCTTAGAATAGAAATGATTTCTAAAGTTGGGTCTCAATCTAATCAAATTTCTCCAGCTCCAGCTCAAATCTTGTTTTTCCTCAACATCCCAAAAACTCCTTCCTTTTAGGATATTAATGTTTATCCATTTAACCCACAAAGAATCGCAATTGGATAAAATCATCCATATTCTCTTAGATAAAATTGCTTTATTCCAAGCTCTAAGATTTCTGAGACTCAATCCCCCACACTCCACAGGTTTACAGACAGAAGACCAAGCAATTTTAGCTCTCCCTTTCTTAGATTCATCACAATCCCAAAGGAAATTTTTCATCAATTTCTCATTTTCCTTAATGATAGCAGCTGGGATAAGGAGACAAGAAGCCCAATAAACAGGGAGGGAATAAAGAACTGAAGATAAGAGTTGCAACCTTCCAACATATGAAAGAAATTTATTCCTCCAATCACCAATTCTGCATCAGAATTTATCAACAAGTCTTTTGCAATCATGGGTGAACAACCTAGTAGAGATGAGAGGAATACTCAAATACCTCATTGGAAGTTTCCCTTCAACAAAATGTAAAGTATCAATAATTTTCCTCTTCACATTAGCCTTGACATTTCCAAAAAATATATGGCTTTTAGAGAAATTGGGATGGAGGCCAGCCACACTAGCGAATTCATGAAGGCTATCTTTAATCACCCTGAATGAGGCTTTATTTCCATGGCAGAAAATCATCAAGTCATCCGCAAAACACAGGTGAGTAAGCTTAAGTTTCTTACATCTCCAATGATACTTGAACAACGGCTCATTCTTTATTCTTCTTTGAAAAATCAAATTAAAAGTTTCCATCACCAGGGTGAATAAATACAGAGAGAGAGGGCAGCCCTGTCTAAGCCCTCTTTTTCCTTAAAAATAACCATTAAAGGAGCCTTTCATACTAATCATATAGGAGGGAGTGCTCACACACTGCATGATCCACTTTATCATAGTTGGATGGAACCCAAAGTGAAAAAGAATATTTTGAAGAAATGACCAATTTACAGTATCATACGCTTTCTGGATATCCACCTTAAGAGCACATCTAGAAAAACCACGGTCTATGTGATAACCCCGGACCAGCTCTTGAGAGAGAAGGATATTATCAGTGATAGATCTCCCCGGAATAAAATCTGATTAGTTATCAGCAACAATAGTTCCCAAATGACTTCCTAATCTTCCAACAATAACCTTGCTGATGCATTTATAAATGACCGAACAACAGGAAATAGGTCTAAAGTCACTCACTTTTCCGGGAGAATCCACTTTTGGAACTAAAGCAATAACTGTGGCATTAACTTCTTTGAGAATTTTTCCATTAGCAAAAAATTCCTTGACAGCTAGACAAAAATCCTCACCAATAATAGACCACATAGATTTAAAGAATTTAGCCGAATACCCATCCGGTCCATGCGCTTTATCATCATTTATATCAAATAGGGTTGTTTTTAATTTCTTCATTTGACACAATCTTGACCATCTCAACAGCATCAACAAGGTCAAGTTTTTTGATGAAAAGAGAATCTGGCAGCATAATCTCCTCACAAGGCTCCTCTTTTCCAAGAAAATCCAGGAAATAATCAATGAATTCTTTATAAACAGCTTCGCCTTCCAGCCACTTCCCTTGACGATTCATAACAGCTTCAATTTTGTTTTTGTGAGCTTTTCCTTTGACGATTCTATGGAAGAATTTAGAGTTACTATCACCCTCTTTTAACGAGTGAATTTTGGCTTTTTGTTTCAGGAACCTTTCCTCCTTATCATAAGCTTTTTTAAGCTCTCCAAGGAAGATGGCCTCCAAATCACGAAGATGAGAATTAAAAGGATCCAAGTCCAAATCAGATTGGACTGCTTCAAGTTCCTTACGATAATGATCAACATTTTCCGAAAAATGCCCTTGAACTTTTAACAGCTTGCAAATTGGCTTTTTAAAATTTTTGAGCTTTTGCGTTAATCTAAACATCTTAACTCCTTGAACTTCAATATTCCAATGCCTTTCAACCAACAGTTTTAACTCAGGGCTAAGAGTGAGAACATTAGGGAATTTGAAAGGTAGCACAACAAACTTAGCTCTCAAAGGAATTTTGATAATAACAGGGCTGTGATCAGACAGCCTATACAAAAGAAAGGAAGCAAAAATTGAGGGGAAAACTTCAAGTAACCTGCTATTGCCCATTACACGGTCAAGTTTCTTCAAGATACCATGGCTTCCTTGAGGCTTTTGATTCCAAGTGAAGTTCAGCCCATTGCTATTAATATCTTGAATTTCAAGATAATTAATGCAATCAAGAAATTCCATCATCCCTTTGGTATATCTAGAAGAACCAGCAGTGCTTTCATTTAGATTAAGCGTAACATTGAAATCCCCACCAATAACCCAAGCATCATCACGAACAAAGTCTTTATGGCGCATAATAGAAGACCACAAAGCTCTTCTATTTATGTACTTATTTGCAGTATACACAATAGAACAGAAAACATACTTATTATTAAGAGGGAATCTAACTTTGCAATGAATAACTTGATCATTATGATCGATCAAGTTAACATCAAAAAGACTAGAATTCCAACCAATAATAATACGAGAAGTATGCCCATAATTGCCCTTATTAGCAACCCACTTCCATGATCCAAAGATCTTATCACATTTCTCTTCAAGTTTCTTAAAGCTGACTTGAGATTCAAGAACAACTAAAAAACTCAAATTATTCATCTTTATCAAATTTTGTATTTTTTTTTTTGCTTAGGGGATTGATTAAGACCCCTAATGTTCCAAATTCCAAAACTAAACGTCATTGGAAAGAACTTCCATGTTGGTATCATCCAAAGGGATACCACCTATAACTTCCATTTGATCTACAGTATCCAAATACGCAAGATCAACCTCTGGAACACTCCTTTTTGAGAAAGCAAATTGATTTTCATCTTCCAAATCATTAAGAACATCAAACTTATTGTTAGAAATTAGATTCACAGAGTCTCGATTTCTCTCAGTATGGAAATTTCTATCAAAATTTGAACTAATTTTGAGGTCAGCCCCTGATTTCGGAACATAAGATTGCCGATTGGAATCTTTTTTCCCCGAAACATCTTTCTTATTCACTTCCTGATTACCACGACTCACAACATTATTCCCCAAATTACCTTTTTTTTTCAAAACAGCCCCTGCGCTATTGCCCATCTCCAAGCTCTTTTCGTTTTTACTACTTTTCCCTTGTTCATATTTAAAATCTTTTGAATTGCCATTCATAAACCGAAAATTCCCATTATACCCCTGACTTCCTTTACCTTTATTCCCTTGATTTCCTCCATTGTTATTTCCAGTTTTAAAAAATTTGTTCCCATTTTGCCCTTGATTTCCAGCATTCGGACCCACCCACTTCTTTCCATTATTTTGGAATTTCCCATTAAACCCTTGAGACAACGCCTGATTCTTCTTTCACCTTATCCTCTGCACTCTTCCCCTTATTTTTCTTAAAAACAGTTTGAAATCCCTCATCATCCTCTTCAACTTTTTTAGTACTTGCTATTAAAACTTCCATTAAATCAATCTGAACTTCTTCCTTATTTTTTCATGTCTTGGAATTACTGTCAATTTCTTGGACCTGATTAGCTAGAAGAACTCCACAGTTAGAATCCTTATGTCCATAAACTTTACAATGAGAACATTTGGAAGGATTCCAAGCATATTCAACTCTGCATTTTGAGAGAATCCTTTATCCTGTAGTCAAATCAGATGAATAAACTTGGACTTCTTTTAACCAATCTTTAGAAGTAGACATCTCAATTAAAATCCTCATAAATGTTTAGGGTTTTGGGTTTTGGGGTTTAGGGTTTAGGGTTTTAGGGTTTAGAGTTTAGGGTTTAGGGTTTTTTTTCGTGGGAAAGAGGCCACAGCCCCAGCAAAGATTTTATATCAAAAAAAAAAAAATACAAGGGTTTAAATCACTTTTAGACAAACCCCAAAAGTGATACAAAGCCAAACATCAAAAAGGTACCAAAACCAAATACAAGGTTTAAAAACAATAAAATCACAAAGACAACACTTAATTTTCTTCCTACTCCAAAAGATGGAATGATCTTTAACTCTCCAAGGATCGAAGTTGCTCTTATGATTTTGAATCTTCATGCATCTTCTCTTCATGGTATCCTCATGCTTCAAATCAATCCAAATTCTCAAAAAAATCTCTATTAGCTTCAAACTTTATCCACATCTTCAAACTCTTATAACAAAACTTCCCAATCCAATTAGACTCCAAAATAGCAACGAACTTTGTACACCTTATTCTTGTTTTCCTATCCTTCATAAAACCCAAAAAAAAATAAACCTTTGTATATATGTATAATGCCATTTCTCCTCCTTCCCACACTCTCAAAAGAACAAGAATTTAAGGATCCAATCCAAGTCCAAATATCAACAAATAAATCTTCATTATAATCGCTTTTCATCCCAAAATTAATAATCTTCTTTAAAATCTTCAAATCCTTCCAATCTCCAAAATTCCTTCTTTGTCTATACCAATTCTTCAATAAAGTATTCCAACTTTCACCATCTTCATTCATCATCCAGAAATTTATTATGAAAATCTCATCTCTTGATTTTTTACGGAAAAAATCATAAAACCCACCAACTAAATTACTCGGATTTGAACCAATATTTTTGAACTTTTTACGGAAAAAGTTGAAAAACCAAACTATAACTTCCGGAATTGAACCGGATAAAATCATCTTTTTTTGGAAAAAAAGGGTCAACCACATAACTAGACTACTTGGAATTGAACCAAGATTTAAATTCTTTTTATGGAAAAAGAAGGAAAACCAAACAACTAAATGATCCGGATTTGAACCGGGAAAAATCATCCTTTTTTGGAAAAAAGGGGCAAACCACTTGACTATACTACTTGGAATTGAACCAAGATTTAAACTCTTTTTATGGAAAAAGAAGGAAAACCAACCAACTAAAATTCCCGGATTTGAACCGGACAAGAAGTGACATTTTGTTAACAAAAAAATGCCAAAAAATTTGTGGTACAGTCTAAGGACGACGTACCCAAGCCTGCGTATTAACAGGTGAATATACCACCACTTGGCACCCACAAATGTGGAGGATCCTAAATGAATAGGATTGAACCGACTATTTTCGGGAATTGAACCCTCTAGCATAAAAATGCCGAATTTTTTAAGGAAAAAAATTATAAAACCATTCGTCAATTCTTTTAAAATTCACACCTTGTTTCCAAGGATGACAACCACGAATTATGGGGATAAATAGAGATGGCAACGGGGGCGGGAAACACAGGGGACCCCAATTCCCATCCCCATCCCCGAATCCTCATTCCAATCCTCATCCCCATCCCCATCCCCATCCCCACCGGAGAATATAAATAAACCCCCATCCCCACCCCCAACGGGGACTGGGGATTCCCAACGGGAAAACGGAGATTTCTTTTTCTCTTTTAACATGCAAACTTTTACGTAAGAAAAAACTCTATATTTCAGTTTTACTAGCATAAGTTTAAAGATTTTATAAAATATATAAGTACCTATAAATTGCAGAAAAAATATAAATAAATTTTATACCAAATTTAAATACATCATGAAAAATCAAGTAGAAAAAAATTATCAGATTGATATTTAAGGTAAAATATATCAACCAAAGAGAAAAAAATATATATACACGAGTTTAAATTAGATAAAAGAAAAAACAAAAAGTATAATTTCAACCAAGTAGTTACTAATGAGTTAGGTTACTTAGATCAAATTTTATGTATTATAAATTATACTATAAATATATGTTCTGTATTATTTTTATATATTAATATATGTCGGGGACGGGTCCGGGATCGGGGATTAAGGGTATCCCCGTCCCCATCCCCATCCCTACTTTTTTTATTCAGGTATTCCCCATCCCCGTCCCCATCCCCGATCAACCTGGGGATTCCCCAGTCAAAACGGGTGCGGGTTTCGGGTTCCCCATTGGGTATGGGGCTTTTTACCATCCTAGGGATAAAACCCATAAGCAAATTTATTATTTCCACATCATACGGAATAAACCGAATGATACTCATTTTTAAAGGTATAAATGATAAAATCCCAATTCCCGTCAATTCTTTTTTGAAAATAATTAACAAGGTTACCCCTGATAAAAAAATGATCCTTCCATATCTCTTTATTCCAAAATTGCCCATCCATCATAAGAGAAATTAACCACCAATGAAACTTATTACTTTTAATCCACCTTGATTCCATCTTTTCATAAAATCATTCAGACTCCAAAAATTGAAAATAACCAGCTTCACTATGTATATCTTTTCGCAGTAATGACCATATTGCCCCTGCCTCCATAAATCCCAGATATAAAAGTACCAGCTACCCTTAAACCAATCACAAGAATTAATCTCACCAAAAAATCCTTTTATCAACATGAAACAGCTCCACAAACATCCAAACAAACCCTTAAGACCATAATACCCCTGCCTTGTAATCCTTCCAACCCCAAAAAGAAAAGCTATAGCAATTAGAAACCCGTCCTTCTTATGTACCTGATACCAACATAGCAGATTCCAACCAAGCCTATCTTCAATCATCATCAAGATAACAATGTCTAGATTACCAAAATACCCTTTCTTTTTAGTCCTCCCGTCCTGATAATAAAGATCATCAAATTGCAAGCGTTCAACCTTCCTCAAGACTCTGCGCCAACATTGAAAATTAACCAGGACCCAATCTTCTTTAGATATCAAAACCGCCACAATCAGACAATCAAAATTACTCAATTTTTGACCAAATTGCCCCTGCCAATTACAACTTGAAATTCGCTCACAGACATCAATATATAAAATCAAATTGGTTATATACGCCTCATAATTTCCCCCCAAATGATCAGGTCCAATCACACCACCTATTCCCAACATCAATCTTCAATTGCCATTCATAAGACCGACCCATCAGATCCAAAAATTGAACAGAGTGTCCCACTCCATGCATCTCTAACCAATCAAAAATCAACACACACCATCGCTGAATGCCAAAAATTCCAGGAGCAAATAAAAATAAGAAATCAGAAGACAACGGCACCCAGAGAGACCGACTCCAGTAATTTTTATCTTTCGACACCCAAAATCTTTTTAAATCACCGATTCCATTGAATAAAATTAACCAATTAGCCCCTGCAAAATCAGAAATCTCAACCAAATCTTTTATTTCCTTAAATTGACCAAAATACCCTATGGGCCAAATCTTTATATTTCGATCATGCTTATCCACAATCCCCTTTATCCGAAAATCTAACTCAATACAACCATCTTTATTAACTTTTATTAATCTCTTATCCTTCAAATTCCATAAAAATCTCGTTTTCTTGTTCTTCAACTCAAAAGCAGAGATCAAAAAAATACAAGAAATTATTCTCCTTTGCCAGCAACCCTGACAAATGGTATTCCAATCCAACAGAAAATCAAGATTGACTTCCATGATCACGATACAAACTTTTAACAGGGACATTCCATTCCCTACATATCTCTTCATTAAGACCAAGATAACCGTGATTAAGGCTAAATATCTTAAGTCTAATGTCCTCCATAATATTCTTAACCACTCCATCCACAGAGTTTCTTTTCTTCCCAAACAATCTCTTGTTTCTTTCATTCCAAATGTGATATATAGAGGCAGCTAAAGCAATTTTCCTGATGAAATTATCAATGCACTTCTTCTTTAACGAAAATTGAAGCTCCTGAATGATCTGAAACAGATGCCCTGGTTTATGTTTTAACTTTAATTATCTCCCACACTTCCTTGGGAAAATTACAATCAAAAAACAGATGAGAGGGAGAATCCATTTGTTTGCTGCAGAAAGCACAACTAAATTCATTAGACTCTTTCCATTTATTCATTCTATCCTGTGTTCTGAGCCTTTCAAGAATAGCAAGCCGGAGAATGAAACAGTGACTTGGAATTCTATTCTGGAACCAAACCAAATCAAACCAAACAACTTTTGGTTCATGACAAATAAGAGAAGATGAAACCTGATTAACAGAAAAAGGGACAGCATCCCTCTTCCAATTCATCCATAGCACAACATCCTTCTTTTCTCTGGATAATTTAGGAATGGGAAATTCTCCAAGCTGAGGAATCAACCTTAACCAATCCACAGGCCAGCTCCAATCATTATTGACAATCACATCACTCACTTTGTCCCGAATATTAAATCCAGCACAAGCTATTTCTCTATGCGAAAGAACATAACTCAAAGGACCAAGCTGATGCCAGTTATCAAACCACATGGAAGTATCCTTGCCATTTCCAATCTGAACATAAAAAGAATCCCTAATGCATGATCTAATCTTCAGCAGGTTCCTCCAACTCCAGCTCAATTTATCTCTAGGACCCACATCCCAAAAATTCCTTCCTAAAAGAAGATAAGAATTAACCCATTTAACCCATAGAGATTTATGGCCACTTATGAGTTTCCAAATTCTGCTCGAGAGAAGCGCAATATTCCAGTCATTTAAATTTTTTAACCCAAGCCCCCCATAAATCTTAGGCTTACCTTAGCAACTCCTTTCTTGCTTTGATCATTGTTCCATAGAAAATTCCTCATACTTTTTTCAATCTCCTTAGTGATGCCTTTAGGAAGCAACATAACAGAAGCCCAATACACAGGAAGGGAAGCAAGCACAGAACTTATAAATTGGAGCCTTCCAGCATAAGAAAGCGACTTGTTCTTCCAATTATGAACCCTCTTCTTCACTTTATCCACAAGACCTTTGCAATCTCTAATAAATAACTTAGTAGAGACCAATGGCACCCCTAAATACTTCATAGGAAGTTTACCTTCAGCAAAAGGAAGAAATCTCAGAATTTTCCTTTTAAAAGGGTCCAAAAAATGTGGCTTTTAGATAAATTCGGTAACAGCCCCGCAGAACTAGCAAACTTATCTAACACCTTCTTGATGACTTTTATAGATCCAGTATTACCATGGCAGAAAAACATCAGGTCATCAGCAAAACAAAAGTGCGTAAGATCAAAAACTTCCGTGACAAAAGTGGTTTAGGATCCTAAGTTTTAGGGGTTTTATGGGTTTAAGGGTTTAGGTTTTTTTTTTTTTTTTTTGAAAAAAAGGAATCCCTTGTCAAAATATATTAAGAATAGGAAGAGTTACAAAAGAACAGGGCAAACGCCCAAGAAAAAGAAAAAAAAAGACTAGCCAAGCTAAGGGACATGCCCCAAAGCAAAGGCAAAACAAACAAACAACTAGAACCTAGCTAAAAATCTGAAATCGTTATCCCTGATCAACTGGTGAAGAGAAACGGCCACCATACGAAGGGCTTGGCTGAGCAGAAGAAGTAATGTGAACATCTCTGGGAAGGGTAACTATAACAACGTAATTTTCAAAACAAAATTTTCATTTCTTTAAAACATGATTTAATTCCAAACCAACCATAAAAATCCAATGTAACATAGTCATGATACAAAACATGTCAAATCCCAAGATCAACTAAATCCAAATTCGTCTGCGGGTGTGTGTACGAGTCATGTCGGCGCCTTCCCACGGTCCTCGCTAGTACCTGAAACACATAACACAACAGCGGTAAGCATAAATTGTTAGTGAGTTCCCCAATATACCATTTACACACATACGCCCTTCCAGGCCATGACCTTTCGGTCCATGTGTCTCAGGGGACTTCCTTCCCAACCCGGTAAACCTTCCGGTCTTACCCGTGTCGACCTTCCGGTCCATAACTCTCTGACCTTCCGGTCCACATCATAATGCCTTCCGGCCCATAACATAATGTCTTCCGGCCCATATCAACATGGCATACAAATCACATACATAGCGCATACGAAACAGGCAACTCATACGATGCATATATCTCATAACATACCAGACCTTCCAGTCACACATAGGTACCCTTCCAGGTACAGTATAGTGAGAAGACTCACCTCGTATGATGTCTAGTGTCTCACGTGCTCGAAATCTCTGAATCTCGTAACAACAACCTAGCCTTGCCTAATCACATCAAATAATTATTCCAAATTATTAACGGCTCTCAAGGCAATACTATTTTCCTTTCTAAAATTCCACAGAAGGGTAAAATACCATTTTACCCCTCCCTGACCTAAAAATCCACATGTTGACTAAAACCCTAAAAGTCAACAAAAGTCAACAGCAAGCAGTACGCGGGGCGTACCAGATCCTGTACGCGGGGGGTACCCTTGCTTTCCAGACACGGAGTACGCGACCCTCTACGCGGCGCGTACTGGGATTACGCCCAGCGTAATGCCCAGTTTCTTTATCCAACACATTCAGGTCTTAATCGGCTAAGATTTGCATCCAAACTTCAGATCTGACTCCTCTAATGTGTCTTAATCCATAAAGTTGAAACCTTTAAGCCTTTGCATGGCTGTGAGGGTCATTTTGTGCTCAAAACACCTTTCCTCTTTCCATAATGAGGCTATAACTCATGTATGACACAAGATCCACGTCCAAGACTAGATTTTTATGACTCCTCAACACATATTACACTAGAAAAGGTCAGATCTAAGCTTATGGAGACTCTTTGCACATAAAGTCTCCAACTTTGAACCAAAAACCCTAAAAATGGTCCAACAAGCAAAACTTATGAAGAACAAGGAAAGCTTTGAGCTTTATACCTCAGAAAGGATCTCCAACCACTATAGAGCTCAGATCTACACTTGTTCTTCAACTTCTAGCTCCAATAATGGCTCCTTCTTCTCTTTCTTCACCTTGAAAAGACAACTTCAAGCTCAAAAACACACACACAAGCCAAAGCACGAATCTCAGCTCTCCAAGGACTCACTCAAGGGTGTATGGTGGCTAGGGCAAAGGACTACATGTTCCTTTTATAGTGCAAGGCCAGGAATTAGGGTTTTGCATCTGGGCCGGTTACGCCCGGCGTATCCTTGGGTACGCCCAGCGTACCCGGATGGACCCGCGTAACAAATAAGCGCGCGACGTACCCCCAGTACGCCCAGCGTACTCACCAAATCCACATTTCAATCTTTAAGGGACTAATCTGCCAATTCTCCAAAATAGAAGGGTCATAAAACTAACCTGGCTTTCGGGCTGTTACAATTCTCCCCCACTAGAACCAGACTTCGCCCTCGAAGTCTCATGCTGTGAAAAACTCCGGATGCTGCTCCCATATCTCCAACTCAGGCTCCCAGGTCAGCTCGGACCCTCTCTGATGTTGCCACTGGACCTGAACCAGGGGCACTTCCTTGTTCCTCAAAACCCTGATCCTCCGATCCAAGATTGCGATCGACTTCTCAGCATAATTCAGACTTGCGTCCACCTGGATATCCTCTAATGGTACCACTGCCGACTCATCGGCAATACACTTCCTCAGCTGCGACATGTGGAAGGTATTATGAATCTGGTCCAACTCTGCAGGTAGCTCCAAGCGATACGTTACCTTGCCCACCCTTGCGATCACCCTAAGCGGCCCAATATATCGGGGTCCCAGCTTGCCCCACTTCCTGAATCGGATCACTCCTTTCCAAGGAGATACCTTCAGGAGCACATAATCACTGACCTGGAACTCGAGTTCGGATCGTTGCCTATCAGCATAACTTTTCTGGCGACTCTGAGCGGTCAACAACCTCTGTCTAACCTACTGTATCTACTCTGTTGTATGAAGCACTATCTCTGTACTACCCATCACACGATGCCCTACCTCGCCCCAGCAAATGGGGGTCCGACACCTCCTCCCATACAACAGCTCAAAAGGTGGCATACCAATGCTCGAGTGATGGCTTTTGTTGTAGGAAAACTCGGCCAAGGGCAAATACGTGTCCCAACTTCCGGCGAAATCCAATACACACGCCCGAAGCATGTCCTCGAGCGTCTGAATCGTCCGCTCACTCTGTCCATCCGTCTGTGGGTGGTATGCGGTACTGAAATGCAGCCTCGTACCCAACTCATCATGAAACTTCTTCCAAAATCTGGAAGTAAATCACACATCTTGATCTGAAATAATCGAGATCAGAACTTCATGTCGCGATACCACCTCCCTCACATACAGCTCTGCCAACCTCTCAGCAGAAGAGCTCTCACTGATAGCAAGGAAGTGAGTGCTCTTCGTCAACCTGTCCACGATCACCCAAATTGTGTCGACACCCCTAGAAGTCCTCGGGAATTTGGTGATAAAATCCATGGAGATCTGTTCCCACTTCCACTCGGGAATCTCTAACGGCTATAACTTACCATGCGGGCGCTGGTGCTCAGCCTTAACCTTGCGACAGGTCAAGCACCTCTCTACGAACCATGCAACATCCCTTTTCATACAGGGCCACCAATACTCCTTCTTCAGGTCCAAATACATCTTAGTGGCCCCGGGGTGGATCGAGAACTTCGATCTATGCACCTCTTCCATCAAGACGGTATGCGTCTCTCCCACAAACGGTACCCAAACCCAACCCTGGAAAGTCATAAGTCCTCGACTATCGGTAACAAACTCTGGTACCTGCCCGATCACCCGCTCCCTTTTGCGGTTCTCCGGTCTCACAGCCTCTGCCTGGGCCCCTCGAATGGTGTCCAACACCGGAGCCATCACTGTCAATCTCATGAAAATATCTCGAATCGGGGCACCCTCCGCCCTACGAATCAGGGCATCGGCTACCACATTAGCCTTGCCCGGGTGGTACAGGATCTCACAATCATAATCCTTTACTACATCCAACTACCTCCTCTGGCGCATATTTAGGTTGGGCTGATCCATCAAATACTTCAAGCTCTTGTGGTCCGTGTATATCGTACACTGAACCCCATACAAATAGTGACGCCAAATCTTGAGGGCGAACACTACAGCCCCCAATTCCACATCATGAGTGGGATACCTCGACTCATGAGGCTTAAGCTGCCTCGATGCATATGCTATCACATGCCCCCTCTGCATAAGCACTGCTCCCAATCCGAATATCGATGCATCACAATATACCACGAAATCCTCCATCCCTTCTGGAAGGGATAACACCGGGGCTTCGCATAATCTCTGGCGAAGTGTCTCGAACGAGGTATGCTGCTCCGGACCCCAAGAAAATGCAACACCCTTCCGGGTCAACTTGGTAAGTGGCACGACAATCTTGGAGAAATCCTTAATAAATCTCCGATAATAATCGGCCAATCCCAGAAAGCTCTTGATCTCGGTGGGCGATCTCGGCACCTCCCACCTCATGACTGCCTCAATCTTGGCCGGGTCGACCAATATCCCATTCTGGTTGACAAGATATCCCAAGAACTGAACCTCTCTGTGACATCCCCATTTTCACGGCCAGAAAAGATCGATTTTGTTTATGCTTTATATAAATCATAGTACCTCTTTTAATAAAAATGTTGCGGAATTTGTTCCTAGTAAAACATGATAAATACGTTATCAAAACATTTCCGAAGAAAAGTATTTTTATTCATTTTAAAACATTTGGGATGTCATTGTCAATACAGAAACATAAGCATAAACGGAACTTACATTCATTATCACTAGTGATTTACATCTTCTTAAACTCTCAGTGTAATGTGACATCATAACACCACCTGTGATATAAATAAACTGAGTGGGTCAGGTTGGGAAACTTGGTGAGTACATAGGGTTTTCAACCAACAATAATATAATTATTATGTTTAAACAATTAAGCAACCCCAATTACCCATCCCTATTATCTTCTTTATTCTTAAGGATCTACCCTAAGAATCAGCTTATTTCTCGTTCACTCATTCCTAAGGATCATCCTAAGGAATCGGCACAAAGTCCATCGTTGCCACGGTTTACACAACGGGCACTAAGTCTGCATAGTCGCCAGGGTTTAGGCATCAAGTCTGCATGATCACCAAAGTTTAGGTATCAAGTCTGCATGATCACCAGGGTTTAGGCATCAAGTCTGCATGATCACCAAGGTTTAAAGTACACCAGATGAACACATCGTTCACAACACCTACAGTTTGCGAGCCTGCTAGTGTTCCACTAGACTGTCTAGAATAGTCTGTGGTTGTCATCCATACTCTGCTGAATGACGGGGCCATTGTTTGGGAAAAAGGCTTCTCACATCGTCCACCTCTCACCCTCACCTCGTGGTCTATAACACCTCTCAACTCATCATCCAACTCATATTCCATCTATTACATCTACCCATGTTTTACCCCAACATTATCGTAGATACAAAATACATATACAATTGAAATCATTTAAAACATGTATAAAATCGTTCATCCAGCATAGACAACAAGTATTCAGATAATATGCACACATAGCACGTAATTAATATAAAATACTTCATATCTATGTGTAAGATGAAAGTAACTATGCACTCACCTGGTAAGGTGGTGATTCGGCACTCGGACAACACTTCGTTACTCTTAAAACAATTATCCCTTGACGAAACCTAGTATCATTACCACTAGAGTTTAGTCACGTTTGACGAGACTAATTAATAGTCTAACTATTATTACTATTATATAAACGTTAAAAAATACTTATATAACCCATAATAATAGCCCAAATACTCCTTATAAGGTCCTAATAACATTACTATATCGAAACATAAGCTATGCTAAAGATAGGGTAGGCGTAGCTCACTTACAGCGGGTTTTCTCGAAAATCGGGTTTCGCTGGAGCAGCGTTCCCGAAACCGAAAGACTCTTTTCTCGGGACTTCGGGAGCCTCGGGGCCTCCTTCGGATGATAGGGGGTTTACCTAGACTTTAGGGGGGCTTAAGGAGCTTAGAGAGAGAGAGAGTAGAGAGAGAAAGAGAAGTTGGAAGGTGTGAGAAATGAGGGTGCCCCGGCTCCCTTTTTATAGGCTAGAAAAGCCAAAAACTCGTCGATTTGGCCTCAAACTCGTCGAGTTCCAGGCCAGGTGTCACCATCTGGTGGCTAGCCTTGGGGAGGAAGCAACGGCCAGGATTGCGCCACGTCACCCGATTTCACACAGCAGCCTCCCGACTTAGAAAAATCATAACACTCGCATACGAGCTATGTTTTTGACGTTCTTTTTTTTTCCACATGTAGGTAAAAAAAGATCTACAACTTTCATTTAGAATTCGTCAGCTAATTCTCGACCGATCTTAAATTTAACAGTAGGAGGATATTAGACTGTTAAATGACTGCGAAAAATTCGTAACTTCTTCATACGAACTCCGTTTTCGTCTGTCTTTTTACCGTTGAGTTCTTATTAATGAGATCTTAAACTCTCATTTAGGTCGCATAAGCCAAAAACCGCTCGAAATAAAATTCGAGTTTCGGGTTGTACACTGCTAAGCCGAAACTTTAAAAAATTATAACTTCCTCATACGAAGTCAAATTTAGGCGTTCTTTTTTTTTCTATGTTCTCGGTTTAATGTATACTACAACTTTTGTTTAGATCGTTAATGCTAAAAGTCTCTCTATTGTAAATTCACTATTTACACTTCCCGATGCCGTGCCGGTTCCGTCGTGAAACTTCGACGGGTCATAACTTCTTCGTTATTACTCGGATTTCGGCGCTCTTTATATGTACGGAAACCTTGTAACATATACTACAAATTGGTTAAGACTATAAATAATCTTTTGTCGAAAAGTCGTTTTCGACACTTATTGCCTCAAAATTGACTAGCCCGGATCTACGGGCATTACAATTTTCTCCCCCTTAGGATGATTACGTCCCTGAATCATCAACGAAACAAGGCTCACAGGATGACTCCATACGTTATCTCTTCATCCTAAGTTATAACCGTAACTTTGATGTTTCTTCGAACGAGTATCTAACTCTAAGACTTCCTGACTGCAGGCGGTGCTCGATCTTGCACTTGCTCCCTATCTCACGTTAGACTCCAAATTATGACCCTTAATTCACAATCTTGATCCTCACTAGATACGAGCTTAAGATAAGTTCTTTTATTACTATCATGGATCGATGTGTGATATTCTAATGACCTTTCATCGTATGTTGCAATGCTCAGACTCAGGTCTCTTAGAGTCAAATTCCAGAATGGAATATACCTTCATTCATGCTCTAATATGATAGAATCACATTTTAACATGTAGCATTTCTAGCTACTAACTTCTTTAACAACAAGCGTGATACTTCTATTAATCGCTTTGATTATCTCTCACTTCAATGTTCTGGCTTAAGTCAGATGCTACATCGAGCTTGGTTCTCTGAACGACGTAACATACTCATCGTAGTCGGACTCAATTTGATATGACCACTAGGGTCTGAATAACAACAATCTTCTTAGTCATTACCGAAATGATGGTAACGACATGCTTGAATAAAACGAACTTAATTATTGGCTTCTTGGTAACCTTGTGACTTTCCCTGATCCAAGCGTGAGTGCTGTGCTTCCGGTAGTATATGCATCTACTACCTTTCACACCTACTCATACTCGTCCCAAATATTGTCTCGCAGTCCCCAAGTCACCATATAGGAAAATCACATAACAGTTTAACACATCAAATAACAAAATGAAGGCTTTATTATTTCTTGAAACTATTACATAGGTTTTCAAGTTCACCCTAGACAATGCTTCTAATAGGCTACATCATATGGTTCTATCTCTTTGGTTACCTCATAGCTTGATCTTCAGGTATGAATTCCTCATCCTTGGTTCCTCGCATTGTTTTCTGCTTCGTCGAGGATCATGTGGAATGCCCTTGGCCTTGGTGGCGTGTTTGGCTTTGCTGTCTCGTTTTTCTTTGGGCAGTCCCTAGAAATATGACCTTCTTTGTTACATCCATAGCACACCTTCTTGTTGGACACACACTTGTTGGCGTAATGCCCTGTCTTTCCACATTTGTAGCAAGTCACCTCCTCGCTACATTTCCCGAAGTGCTTCTTTTTACACTTCTCGCACCACTTGGTTTCACCTCCTCCTCCTCCTCTTCCAGTCTTTGAGAATTTCCTTTCTTTGTTGGATTTTGAAGATCCTTCATGCTTCCTTTTCTCGCCAACTTCAGCTCTCTCCAGACCCTTTTCCCTAATCTGGGTCTCAACATTCATGGCTGCCCAGATGGCTCCTTTCAAAGTGGTAGTTTGCTTAACCATTGGACCAAATTCTGCTGGTAATCCGAGGGAAAACTTGTTAACCTTGGAGAGTTCAGTTGGGACTAGGTAAGGAGCCAACTTCATCTTTTCCATAAAGCATGCAGCGTATTTCGTAACGCTCATTCTTCCCTTCTTCAGATTCTGGAACTCATTGTTGATTTCCAGAAGATCCTGTTCAGAGCAGTATTGCATCTTTAATTGCACCAGAAAATCTTCCCAAACCTCGGTAACCCTAGCAGCAGGTGCGAGTATGCTCGATCGAGTCTCTGATATTTATATGTTGTATTTCAGAGGCATCATGGTTGGGACTCGAGGTTTGACCGGTGAAGGCCAAGGCTCCGAAGGCTCGTGGGAGAGCTTTCTAGTTGACTGCGGAGGAGGTCCGCGCAAAGCCCAATGTCGTGGCTGGTATGTATTCTGTATTTATCTTTTCTTTTGAGATATTGTGCTTATATGATGATATGTGTAGGTACTTTTCTTGTGAGTTCTATACCTGCTTTGGTGTTATTTGACTCGGGTGCGAGTCGATCATTTGTTTCCTTGGCATTTAGTCAGCACATTAGTATTCGTCGAGAGGCGTTGGGTCGACCTCTGCGAGTTTCCATAGCTGATAAGCAAGCAGTGTATGCTGCGGATGTGATTCGAGGATGTATCCTTGAGATCTTCGGTGTGGAGTTCCCGATAGATCTGGTCCTGATTGCAATGGGGGATGTGTGTGTTATAGTGGGCATGGATTGGTTGAGACGAAATGGAGCTCTTATAGACTGCGAGCGTCAGTACCCTAGTGGGGGAGTACTTACGGTGTTCGGTGAGGGAACCTGATGTGGGTCAGCGTTTTGTTCGGCTGCCAGGGCGAGACAGAGTTTGCAGCAAGGCTGCAGTGGATTCGTAGCCTATGTGATGGACACACGAGTGGCCATTGGGAGGCCAAGTTCGATTGATGAGGTTCCGATAGTGTGCGAGTTTTCAGATGTTTTTCCCGAGGAACTACCAGGTGTGCCTCCCGAGAGGCAAGTGGAGTTCCGTATCGATTTGGTTATGGGAGCAGCACCATCGTCAAGGCGCCTTATCGCCTCGCGCCGCCAGAGATGCAGGAGTTATCCTCGCAGCTTCAGGAGCTGTTAGGAAAGGGGTTTATTAGACCGAGTAGCTCACCTTGGGGAGCGCCAATCCTTTTTGTCAAGAAGAAGGATGGTTCACACCGGATGTGTATTGATTACCGGGAGTTGAACAAGTTGACGGTCAAGAACCGTTATCCGTTACCGAGGATCGACGATTTGTTCGATCAATTACAGGGAGCGTCTTGATTCTCCAAGATAGATTTGAGATCGGGTTATCATTAGATGAGGGTGTGGGATGAAGATATCTAGAAGACAGCATTTAGAACTCGTTATGGGCATTACGAGTTCGTGTTGATGCCTTTTGGGCTCACCAATGCACCAGTTGCGTTCATGGATCTCATGAACAGGGTGTGCAGGCCGATGCTGGATCGGTCGGTGATCGTATTCATTGATGGTATTTTGGTGTATTCAAAATCTAGAGAACAGCATGAGGAGCATCTGAGAGAGATTCTCGGGGTATTGAGGTTGGAGAGGCTTTATGCCAAATTCTCCAAGTGTGATTTCTGGTTACGAAAGTGTAACGCCCGTAGATCCGGGCTAGTCAATTTTGAGGCAATAAGTGTCGAAAACGACTTTTCGGCAAAAGATTGTTTATAGTCTTAACCAAGATGTAGTATATGTTACAAGGTTTTCGTACATATAAAGAGCGCCGAAATCCGAGTTATATCGAAGAAGTTATGACCCGTCGAAGTTTCACAACGGAACCGGCACAGCATCGGGAAGTGTAAATAGTGAATTTACGATAGAGCAACTTTTAGCCTTAACAAACTAAACAAAAGTTGTAGTATACATTAAACCGATAACATACACAAAAAAAAAAAGAACGCCCAAATCTGACTCCGTATGAGGAAGTTATGATTTTTTAAAGTTTCGGCTTAGCAGTGTACAACCCGAAACTCGAATTTTAGTTCGAGCGGTTTTTGGCTTACGCGACCTAAATGAGAGTTTAAGATCTCATTAATAAGAACTCAACGGTAAAAAGACAGACGAAAACGGAGTTCGTATGAAGAAGTTACGAATTTTTCGTAGTCGTTTAACAGTCTAATCTCCTCCTATTGTTAAATTTAAGATCGGTCGAGAATTAGCCAACAAAGTCTAAATGAAAGTTGTAGATCTTGTTTTTACCTACGCGTGGAAAAAAAGAACGTCAAAAACAGAGCTCGTATGTGAGAGTTATGATTTTTCTAAGTCGGGAGGATGTTGTGCGAAATCGGGTGACGTGGCGCAATCCTGGCCGTTGCTTCCTCCCAAGGCTAGCCACCAGATGGTGACACCTGGCCTGGAACTCGATGATTTTGAGGCCAAATCGACGAGTTTTTGGCTTTTCCAGCCTATAAAAAGGGAGTCGGGGCACCCTCATTTCTCACACCTTCCAAGTTCTCTTTCTCTTTCGGTTTCGGGAACGCTGCTCCAGCGAAGCCTGGTTTTTTAGAAAACCCGATGTAAGTGAGCTACACCTACCCTATGTAACGCCCGGGTTTCAGGGCTAAACATTTTTGTCAATGTAATAGTCTAGGTCAACTCTTGTATCTCTTTTTGAAGTAATAAAGATGAAATATTTGAGTATTATGTGAATTATATGTGTTTATGTGCTTATAATTTAATTATAAATGTATAATTAATAAATAATAAAAATAAGCGTCAAAATTAAAGTGTGAGATAAGCCCGATATCTCTACCTAAAGTTGTAGAATATGTCTCAAGGTTTCCGTGCATATAAGGAACGCCGAAATCCGAGTTATAACGAAGAAGTTATGACCCGTCGAAGTTTCGCGACAGAACCGGCACGATACCGGGTAGCGTGAATAGTGAATTTACGATAGAGCAAGATTTAGCCTTAGCGATCTAAACGAAATTCGTAGAATATGTTAAACTAAGAACATCGATAAAAAGAACGTCCAAATCTGACTTCGTATGAAGAAGTTATGATTTTTCGAAGTTTCGGAATAGCAGTGTACAACCCGAAATTCGAATATTAGATCGAGCGGTTTTTAGCCGACACAACCTGCACGAGAATCGAAGATCTCGTTGAGAGTAGCGTAACGAGAAAAAGATGGGTGAAAACGGATGTCGGATGAAGAAGTTATGAGGATTTAACGGACCAATCGTGTCCCGGCCCGTTAATAATATAAAATTTAAAATCGAGCCAAAATTAGCCGACGAAGTCTAAACGAAAGTTGTAGAGTACGTTCCCGCCTTGCATGGATATAAAGAACGTCGAAAACGGAGGTCGTACGCGAAAGTTACGAATTTTTAAAGTTGAAGTATGAAAATGCGAAGTCTGTTGCGAGGTTGATGACGTGGCTGCATCTGGGCCGCCCATCGCTGATGAAGGAACGCGCTTCAGATCTTGACACGTCGCCCTTCGCATACGCCCCGCGTCCGAAGTCTTTACGCCCCGCGTACCCTCGCCCTGATCTACTCCGAGTGATAGACAGCTGGAACCTCGCTGGAGCTCTTATCCGATGGCTACGCCCCGCGTAGGTCCGAGGTACGCCCAGCGTACCGAGGCCTCGCAGGGCTATAAAAGGAGGCCAATGGTTCTTCATTTTTCACACCAAAATCACTTCTCTCTCTAACTTCTTTCTCTCTCTACAACCCCAAACCACCCTTAAACCCTAGTTAAGCCCCTTAGCACCCTAGGGAAGCCCCGAGGCTCCCGGAGTCCCGAGAAAAAGGAGTTTTTCGGTTTCGAAACGCCGCTCCAATTAAGTCCCGGTTCTCGATAAAAATCGCTGTAAGTGTGCTACGCTTACGCAATTTTTAATATAGCTTTCAAATAATTATAGGAATGTTATTAGGTCCTTAAAATAATTATTTGGGCTATTATTATGAGTATTATTAACGCTTAATAATACTCAGACTAATTAATTTGTCGCGGTTATCGTTAAACTAAACCCTAGTGGTATCGATACTAGGTTTTTATCGAAGGAATATCGTTTTGAGAGTATCGAAGCGTTGTCCGAGTGCTGAGTCACCACCTAATCAGGTGAGTGCATAGTTACTTTCAGCTTACACATAGATATTGATAGCTTCATTTTATTTACTTCTTTTTATAGTTTATTTTAGCACATTTCATTCGCATTTTAGTTAACTTCCATGCATATTTTCCCTTTTATTATTTTTATGACCATTTCAGGGTACATTCTAGTTTCTTGAGCATTATTGCAGATTTTCTTGGAAACTAGCGGGGCGGCACTCTTGGGAGGCGATTGGGCTTGAAAGGAATTGGGGATTTCGTGCTTGATGGCTATGGAGGTGATTCATGGAGTAGATTTGTCGATTGCTCGAAGGCGCAGAAGTGTTGAACTTTAAATTTGAAAGGGCGCGAAAGAATTCTTGAGTGTGCAAGATTGATGTTTAAGAGTTTGCGGAAGTTTAGAATGATGTGGATAGACAAATTGGGCTTTAATTGAAGAAATATTGAAGAAAAATGGGCTAGGAGTTGATTGGATTCGAACTGGGCCAATGGATTAGCTGTGGGGGCCCAAAACTTGAAGAAGCCCAAAAATACCCGTCAAAGCCCGCGGCCCGCGTAAGATTCCCCGCGGCCCGCGTGGGTTCCTGACTAGGGCAATTTCAGGATTTTGCTAAGAGCTCTATTTTGGGAAGTTTGGTGTGCCTCTTTTATCTTATCTTGAAGGTCCGATTTTCATACTTTCTCTCTGGAGTTTGGAGCATTTTTGGAGGCCAAGAACACTTGAAGAGTATCTTCTTTTCATCTCTTGAATCTTGTCAAATGTTTGGTACAATCTTATCTAACTTTGTTCATTTGAGTTTAGCCATGCTTGGCTAAGCAAATCTTGGTTGACTTTTTGTTGAATCCTTTGAATTTTTGTTGAATGTTGAAGAATCCATGAACTTGTTCTTAAATCTTTATGGAAATGTTTTGTGTTTTATCATATTATCACTACTAGTATGTTTTTATTCATGAGTTTAAATGTGTGTGTGGTGATTAGTTGGCTAATTTCTTGATTAAGTAAATGATCCTCAAATTAGCAAGCAACAAATGATTTTTGTGTTGTTTTTGCTTCACACAATCATAAAAACATTTCCTCCAACATGGTAGTGAAAGAAATTGACTCCTCTTGGATTTGGTGACTTTTTGGTTCTTAATGCTAGTTGACTTTCACTAATTACATGCTATTTGGAATTAGTGACTTTGACTAAGGAAATTGTTATGAGCTTCTCTAGCCATTTCAACAATTAAGAAAAGTCTAGGTAATCTCAAGCTTCTTGGATTACTATAACCAAATTAAGGATTTAAATCAAAGTATTGCACCATTGGATTCTAATGATATGTTCATCAAAAGTCAAAGTGAGGAAACTTTAAGTCAACCATCTCTCCTTTATTGATTTACATCAAACTCTTATTTTTGTTGCATTTGTCTATTTAAATCATAGTTAATTCTAGTTTGTTTCAAGTATTTCAAAACACCAAAACCCCCTATTTTATTTTTATTGTCATTTTACAAGTATTTTTACAAAGAGATTTTTCATAGAGTTATAAATTGAACCAATCTCCGTGGATTCGATCCCTTTACCACTATACACTATTTTAGTGTGTAATATTTAGGGTTATTATTTGTGTTGGCCTCGACAACCACCAGATATGAAGTATTTTATAAATTATGTGCTATGTGTGCATATTATCTGATTACTTGCTATCTATGCTGGATGAACGTTGTTATACATGTTTTCAATGATTTAAACTGTATATGTATTTTATATCTACGAAAATGTTGGGGTAAAACATGGGTAGCTGTAATAGGTGATGTGTGATAAAATGATGAGAGGCCTCGATGTTGATGTTGTTGTTTCTGTCATCTAGCGGAGTATGGATGACGACCACAGACTCTTCTAGACAGTCCAGTGGAACACTAGCAGGCTCGCAACCTGTAGGTGTTTGTGAACAATGTGTTCACCGGTGTACTCCATCCCCCACATGGTTGCCTTTAGGACATTTATTGCCGAGGAATCCCCTTAGCAGTAGTGTCCGTCCCGATGATGATCCTTAGGCTAGATCCCTTATGATAAGTGTTTAGGGACGTAAAGTGAGGATAACGGGAACGGGTAATCGGGTTATTGTTGATTGATGAAATTAATAAACTTATTTATTATGGGTTGAAAACCCTATGTGCTCACCAGGCTCCCAAGCCTGACCCACTCAGTTTTATGTATTACAGGTAGTGGCGCATGAGCATAGGTGTGATGTTTTGAACGAGGGATTACGTATATAGGCCTGTAGATATGAAATAATGTAGTAAGGCTTATATTGTACTGTTTATGCTTTTGATCTGTACGAACATGACATCCCGATCTTTTAATGAAATACATTTCTATGGAAATGCTTTTGATAAATCTTTATCATATTTTTGTTTTGGGACAAATTCCGCAACACTTTCATTTAAACTGTAACTCTGATTTTTAAACAAAGCATAAACAAACCGGTCTTTTCTGGCCGTGATTTTGGGGATGTCACACCCTATCTTTAGCATAGCTTATGTTTTGATATAGTAATGTTATTAGGACCTTATAAGGAGTATTTGGGCTATTATTATGGGTTATATAAGTATTTTTTAACGCTTATATAATAGTAATAATAGCTAGACTATTAATTAGTCTCATCAAACGTGACTAAACTCTAGTGTTAATGAAACTAGGTTTCGTCAAGGGATAATTGTTTTAAGAGTAACGAAGTGTTGTTCGAGTGCCGACTCACCACCTTACCAGGTGAGTGCATAGTTACTTTTATCTTACACATAGATATGAAGTATTTTATATTAATTACATGCTATGTGTGCATATTATCTGAATACTTGTTGTCTATGCTGGATGAACGATTTTATACATGTTTTAAATGATTTAGGGTTTAGGGTTTAGGGTTTAGGGTTTAGGGTTGAGGGTTTAGGGTTTAGGGTTTAGGGTTGAGGAATTAGGGTTTAGGGTTTAAGGTTTAGGGTTTAGGGTTTTTTTTTTGGATAAAAGGGGAAAACCCCTTGGCAAATTTTATTGAAAAGAAAAACAATACAAAAGGAGAGAGGGCAACCACCCAAAAACAACTAGCTACAAAAAACCTAACAAACAACTAACAAACTAATCTAAACAATAATTTTTAAAAGAACAAAAAGACCTAACTAACAAAAACCAACCAATCCACTTCCATGTCCAACTCCAAAGCAAGGAGTGAAACCAAACATAGCTTCCAAAGAAATAAACAATGAACTCAATACCAAAAGTCTTCCATCTCACAAAATCTTCAAAATCTTCAATCTTCATGTAGCTTTTAATCCTCCACCAAACCAAAAACCAAAAAATGGCCTCATACTCAAACAAATAATCCAAGGTTTGAATAATGCCTATCTTACAAAACATCCAAGGAACTTCCAAATCAAGAGAATCATTGGCCAATTCAAACAAATCATCGATAACTTTCAAAATTCTCCAAACCGGACTAAACCCAAGAATAGCAATCAACTTTGATCTTTGAGCTGTACTCTTCATGCAATACTTTCCAATCTTCTCCAAAATACAATTGTTGAACTTCTTTCCAATCTTCACTTGAAGAACCCATAAGCTCCAAAGATTAAGCCCATTATCCATCACAAAATTCTTGGGACGATTCCTAAAAATATCTTTTAAATCTTCCATAAATTTTCCAATATCCTCTTTAGCTAAAGAAAAAGTCTTCAATCTCCATGAAAGTATGATGCTAAAACCGAGATGTCCAAGTAAATCCTACCATTTCCAAAAGGTCTTCAACTTTTCTCCAACTTCTTTCTTGCCCAAACTATTCCAAATAGTCTTCAAACAATTTTCTAAAAGAATAATCCAAGTATTCCTAAAATGCCCTTGAGTAGTAAACCATCTTCTAACAAAAAAAGAGCTCATAGAAGCGGATATACCACAATCTTCAAGGTCAAAAAATCCACTCCTCCAACATTCTTCTTAATAATCGACCCAAAATTATGAAATCCGTCAATTCCTTTAATAATGGGAATATTCCAAAAATACCCCTGAAGGTTAATTCCTAAATGATTAAGAATTGAACCTTCAAATTCCACATCAAAGGTAAAATTACCAATGATAACCGGGATGGACCGGTTGGCATTAAAAATTTGGTAAAACCAAAAGGAAGAAAAGACCCAAAAGTGGTTGTTTTTATGTAAACAAGGGAAACAACCAACCCAAATGTGGTACAGTCTAAGGTTAACGTACCAAATCTAGTGTATTAACGGGTAAAAATCCCACCACCTGCTAATTGAACTAGCAGTGGCACCCACTAAAGTGGAGATTCCTAGTTGCCTAGGAAGAAAATTCCATCTAATGGGGATCAAACCCATTTGCTTTAAGAAAATGACCACTTCAAAGGAAAAAGTTCCAATGAAATATGGGATAAACCAGACAGCAAGTAACAAAAAAGAATCCCTAAGGATCCAAAAGTGGTTGTTTTTATGGTGACAAAGGAAACAACCAACCCAAATGTGGTACAGTTTAAGGAAAACATACCCAATCCCTGGTATTGCCGGATAATTATCCCACCACTTGCTAATCGAACTAGCAGTGGCACCCACCGAAGTGGAGACTCCAAGTTGCCAAGGAGGAAAACAACCAATAATGGGGATCAAACCCATTTGCATTAAGAAAAAAACCACTTCAATGGAAAAAATTCCAGTGAAATCCGGGATAAACCAGATAGCATTAACCATACAAGCGTTCCATGAGAGTAAAAAGTGGTTGTTTTTATGGAAACAAAGGAAACAACCAACCTGAGTGTGGTACAATTTAAGGAAAACGTACCCAATCCCTGGTATTGACGGGTAATTATCCACTTGCTAATCGAACTAGCAGTGGCACCCACCGAGGTGGATACTCCAAGTTGCCAAGGAGGAAAACAACCAATAATGGGGATAAAACCCATTTGCAAGAAAAAAACCACTTCTAGAGGAAAATTCCTCCAGAAAATCGGGATTAAACCGATAAGCAAAGCAATTTTTAAAGGGAAATTGCTAAACCCATGACCGTCAATTCCTTTTGTCATTAAATCCATCTTGATTCTTCTCTCCGATAGGGATACCCCACTTCCTTTTAATTGAGTTATCAAAACCCAAAAAGCCATCTTTAAGCCCAATAAGCTTAATTCGAATCTCTTCAAAGATATACAATATAACTTTATTCTCTTCATTCTTGCCTCTGCGAAATAATCTTGAGTTCCTTTCTTTCCAAACATGATAAACCGAGGCAGCCAATGCAATTCTTTTAATGAAAACTTAAATGCTCTTTCCTTTAATAGAATCCTACAATTCTTCAATAATCTCTTTCCATCCAAGAGGGACACTTTTTAATTCCACTCTGTCTTTCACAGTTTTCCAAATCAAAGATGAATAAGGACATTCAAAGAACAAATGGGAATGAGAACCCGATTGCAAATTACATAAGGTACACTTGAGATTCTTATTTTTATCCCAAAATCTCATTCTATCTTGAGTCATAAGCCTCTCCTGAATGGCCAACCATAAGATGAAACTATGTCTTGGAATATGCTGCTTGAACCAAACCAAATGGACCCAAGGAACCTTTTGACCATAACTGCTTAGATCAATCCACACTTGATGTAAATCAAACTCCACCAATTGACCATTTCTTTTTCTCCATAAAACTCTGTCAGCAACCCGAGAATCAAGAACTGGAAGTTGAGATTCATTTAGCTGAGGAATAAGAGAGATCCAATCCGAAGGCCAAAACCAAGAATTATCAACAATAACATCCTTAACCTTGTCTGAAATTCTGAAACCAGCATTAGCAATTTCTCTTGGAGAAAGAACATAAGACAAAGCTCCAAGGTGGTGCCAATCATCGTACCACATGAAAGTATTGGCACCATTTCCAACTTTAGAATAAAAATGATTTCTAAATTGAGGCCTTAATCTCATCAAGTTTCTCCAACTCCAACTCAAATCTTGTTTTTCATCCACATCCCAGAAGCTTCTCCCTTTTAAAACATAAGAATTTATCCATCTCACCCATAAAGAGTCATGGTTAGAAATGATCATCCAAATTCTCTTAGAAAGAATAGCTTTATTCTAAGCTCTGAGATTTCTGAGACCAAGACCCCCATACTCCACTGGTTTGCAAACTAAAGACCAAGCTACTTTGGCTCTCCCTCTTTTAGATTCATCACAATCCCATAGAAAATTTTTCATCAATTTCTCAATCTCTTTGGTTATAGCAGCCGGTATAAGAAGACAAGAAGCCCAGTACACCGGGAGAAAAGAAGAACCGAGGAGATGAGTTGAAGTCTTCCCGCATAAGATAAGAATTTGTTCCTCCAATCTCCAATTCTGCATTGGACTTTATCTACAAGTCTTTTGCAATCCCGAATAAACAGTCTAGTGGAGATAAGAGGAATTCCCAGGTATCTCATTGGAAGTTTCCCTTCAACAAAAGGAAGAGTATCAAGAATTTTACTCTTCACATTAGCTTTGACATTTCCAAAGAAGATGTGACTTTTAGAAAAATTAGGATGAAGGCCAGCCACACCAGCAAATTCTTCAAGGCTCTCTTTGATCACCCTTACCGAAGTAGTATTTCCATGACAAAAGATCATCAAATCATCGGCAAAAAAGAGATGTGTTAGCTTGAGCTTCTTACATCTCCAATGGAACTTGAAAAACGGCTCACTTATTATCTTTCTTTGAAGAATCAAATTAAAAACTTCCATGACCAAAGTAAAAAGATAAGGGGATAGGGGACATCCCTGTCTAAGACCTCTCTTCCCTTCAAAATAACCATGAAAAGGCCCATTTATGCTGATCATGTACGAAGGGGAGCTCACACATTGCATGATCCACTTTATCATAGCAGGATGGAATCCAAAAAGAAAAAGAATGTCTTGGAGAAAAGACCAGCTAACAATATCATAAGCTTTTTGGATGTCCACCTTAAGAGCACACCTGGAAAAACCTCGATCTCTGTGATAACCTCGGACAAGCTCTTGAGAGAGAAGAATATTATCCGTGATCGATCTACCAGGAATAAAAGCAGATTGATTTTCAGCAACAATAGATCCCAAGTGATTCCTTATTCTAGCAACAATCACCTTACTTATGCATTTATATATGACCGAACAACAAGAAATAGGTCTAAAATCGCTCACTTTTCCCGGGGAGTCAACTTTAGGGACTAAAGCAATTACAGTAGCGTTAACTTCTTTAAGAATTTTCCCGCTAGCAAAAAATTCTTTGACAGCAAGGCAAAAATCCTCCCCTATGATCGACCACATAGATTTAAAAAACTTAGCCGAATATCCATCAGGTCCAGGAGATTTATCGTCACCAATATCAAAAAGAGCAGCTTTAATTTCTTCATTAGTCACAACCTTGATCATCCCAACCGCATCAGCAAGGTCTAATTTTTTAATGAACAAAGAATTAGGTTGTATAATATCAGCACAGGGAAAATCAGAACCAAGAAAATCATTAAAATAGTCCACAAATTCTTTATAAACATCCTCTCCTTCCAACCATTCCCCTTGCCGATTCATGATGGCTTCAATTCTGTTTTTATGAGATCTCCCTTTGAAAATTTTGTGAAAAAATTTAGAATTGCTGTCACCTTCTTTGAGCCAATGGATTTTGGCTTTTTGTTTCAAGAAACTTTCCTCTTTTTCATACGCTTTTTTGAATTCTCCTAGAAAAATGCCTTCCAATTCACGAAGCTGAATATTAAAAGGGTCCAAATCAAGATCCTTTTGTATCGCTTCCAGTTCTTTACGAAAATGATTGACATTTTCCGAAAAATGCCCCTGAGCCTTTAACAGATTGCGAATTGGCTTCTTGAGGATTTTGAGTTTTTGCACTAAACGAAACATTTTGATTCCTTGAACCTCAATTTTCCAATGCTTCTCCACCAAATCCTTCAATTCCGGCTTCAAAGTAAGAACATTAGGGAATTTGAAAGGAAGAACTTTAAACTTGATCCTCATCGGCAATTTAATAACAATTGGGTTGTGATCAGAAATTCCATATGGGAGAAAGGAAGCATGAATAGAAGGGAAAACATCAAGTAACTTGCAATTGCCCATCACACGATCAAGTTTTTTCAACATACCATTGCTACCCATCGGTTTTTGATTCCAAGTGAAGTTTAACCCGTTGCTATTAATATCTTGAATTTCAATAGCATTAACACAATCAAGAAAATCCACCATGCCTCTTGTATATCTTGAAGATCCAGCAGTGCTCTCATTGAGATTAAGAGTAACATTAAAGTCACCCCCAACCAACCAGGGATCGTCCCTAACCAGACCTTTATGATGAACTAAAGAAGACCAGAGAGCTCTTCTATCCGTATACTTATTACCAGCATAGACAATAGAACAAAAAACGTACTTATTATTATGGGGAAAATTAACTTTATAATGAAAAACTTGATCATTGTGATCAATCAAGTTGACATTAAAAAGATTTGGGTTCCAACCAATAATAATACGAGAAGTACGACCTGGTCCTTTATTAGCAATCCACTTCCATGACCCAAAGATCTTGTCACAATTCACATCAAGTTTATTAAAATTAACTTGAGGTTCAAGGATAGCAAGTAAACTCAAATTATTTGACTCAATCAAATTTTTTATTTCTTTTTGTTTAGGGGATAAATTAAAATCCCTAACATTCCAAATCCCAAAGCTAATCATCATTGAGATAGGTTTCCATGTTAGTATCTGACAAAGGGATACCTCCTATAACCTCCATTTGGTCAACAGAATCCAAATAAGCTAAATCAGCTTCATCAACTCCCTTTTTAGAAAAAATAAAAGGATTCTCATCTTCCAAATCATTAAGGGCATCAAACTTATTTTTGGATAACAGATTTCTAGAATCAAGACCCATCAAAGATTGAGGTTTAGAATCAAAATTCGTACTAACTTTGAATTCCTGTCCAGAATTTGGAATATATTTCTGCCCAGCCACATTCATTTTTCCTCTAACTTCAGCTTTAACTACTTCCTCTTTATCCCCATTTCCAGAAAAAGATCCCACATTATCCTTTTTACCCATAGAACCCGCAGCACCATTCTCCCTTTTCATAAAATTAATATTTTTACTAGATTGCCCCTGCTCGAAATTTCTGCCATAAGTATTTCCATTCATGTTTTGATTTTTCCCATAATGCCCCTGATTTCCTTTACCTTTATTCCATTGACCTCCTCCAGCCGAGATACCAATCTTAGCATTTTTATTCCCTTTTTGCCCCTGTATACTCACATTATTTCCATTCCCTGTCTTTCCGCCACCTTGATTTATCCCTTTTTGCCCTTGAGTCACATTAAGATTCTTATTTTTCGTTTCCTCCTTCTGCTTTTCTTCCTTATTATTTCCTCTGTTTCTTTTAACCACAGTTTGAAATCCTTCATTATCTTCCTCCACTTTTTTTGTACTAGCAATAAGGATTTCCATAAGATCAATTTTTTATCCTCTTTATTCTCCTCAACAGCCTTAGAGTTATCAATAGAATTAACCTCCTTGGCTAAAAGAATTCCACAAGTAGCATCTCTATGACCATAAACTTTGCAATGAGAACATTTTGAAGGGTTCCAAGCATATTCAACTTTACATTTGGACGAAATTCTCTCACCAGTAACAAGATCCGAAGAATAAACTTCAATTTCTTTGAGCCAATCTTTAGCAGCCGACATTTCAATTAGGATTCTCATAAAAGCTGGCCTTCCCCAATGCTCTTGACACATCTTGGCAGTGTGGGCATCAACATCTAGTGGCTTTCCAATCTCCCAAGCAATATGACTAAGCCCAGCCCCATTCCAGTATTCCAAAGGGACATTATAAATTTTCACCCATACAGGAACCTTGTCATGTTGATCTTTGACTGAGCTTACTCTGGTTGTCCATCTTCTCACAATAAGAGCACTATCAAAAATCATCCACACACCCCCTTCCAGAACATTTAGCATACCTTGTTCCGAACTAAATCTGAAAAAATAAATCCCTTCTTCATTTACCATGACCTCTTCCAACCCATGTTTTTTCCACATATGCGCAAACTCGTTAACATTGAAAAAGTTCACATGTTTGTCAATAAAATACCCATAAAGAGTAGTCTTGAAAGGACTACATCCCTTAAGAATATCGCACAAAGGCATTTCCACAACACCATCGGGAAGATTAGCACTTTTCTTGACTTTAGAAATAAGATTAGCTGCATTAAGTTTCTTGCCACTCACTTTTTCTGCATATGAAGCTGGTTCTTTCACCTGCAATTCCACAGGGCTAGATTTAAAAAAAGAAGGAAAGTCCTTATTCTTCAAATCCCCTACCTTCATTTGTTCCAACATAACATCAGAAATGAGTAAACCTCCATTGCTATTTCGACCATTCTCTTTATTTTCCTCTTTCCCATCAATCACCATTTGGACATTACTACCCTCCATATCATGAACTGCATACTTAAATTGAAATTCTCCTTCATTGATAATATCAAGATGGCTGAACTTACTAGGAAAATGATAAATGATCTCATTACAAACTTGCTCCAGCTGCCTGCTCACCATTTCATCAATTTCAATCTTTCTTTTTTCTTTTTTTATCCTTAACCAAGGATTGCATGGAACAGACATTGATAAGATCAACAGTAACAGGTTCATCCAAATTCAAATTGGGGTCTCCTTCAGGAAAAAGATTGATCACAGTTTCTCCTACTTTTTGCAGACCATCAGAAGCTTCATACTCAGATGATTTTTTCATAGTAATCGCAGCAGGAAACAAAGTTGAAGATGGATTGATAGGAATACGATTCTTCCCAAAATTAGGTTCCACTTTCTTTTTCATTTTGCTAGTGCAGAGCTTATGGAAAACCTTCTCTTTTTTCTTGCTGCTAAGATCTTTCCAATTCAAGAGCAACTCATTTCTTTGGCTAACCAAAGAAATCCTCTTAACATCATCAATAGAATCTACAATGGAACCTTCAGGCTCATTTCCACTGTTATATTTCTTCTTCGTGAATCTCAATCCATGAACAAATCCTTCCTTCTCATTCACAGTTAAGCAATTCCAAAATGTCATCATAGCATTCTTCTCACCTAGACTACAGTGTTGAGCTATGTCTTTCTCGAATTCAAGGACAGGGGAACTCAAAACATTCATTACACCCTCCTCCATTTTAACAGAATTGAAAAACCCAGGAAAGTTCATAGGAGAAACATCACAATCGGACTTAACAGGGCTAGGAGAAACAAACAATTTCAATTCAGCATCATCAGATTCAATTGACGAATTCAAATCCTTAGAATCAATTTGAATATCTTCATTTCCCACATTAGAAGGAGAATCAGATAGTTTCTTATCCATTTTAGGGGTATCGAGATTACTTACTTCATTCAGATTTTTAGGTTCATGCGAGATTGCTTCCGATTCAAATTTGTTGACAAGAGATGTAACAGTTATAGCTTTAGGAGAATCAATCAACAATTTAGAACCAGCTCCAGAATCAGATTTCATCTTGTTCTTCATATTCGCGTTTTTTCCTTTTCTCTTCATAATCACGTCGGGTTCCAAATAAGGGGGGACACCCTCCATACACCCAAAACACCAGTATGAATGGATAGAGGATGAAAAGACGAAAAAATTGAGACCAAATTCAAGCAAATTGGTTGCCGGAAAAGTGAACGGTACCGGAAAAACAAGGTGGAAGACGGGAAATCGCCAAAATCGCCAGAGAAGAGAGAGAAACAAAGAGAGAGAAAGTTGGGTTTGGGTTTGGGTTTAGGGTTTTAGGTTTTTAGGGTTTATGGTTTAGGGTTTAGGGTTTGGGGTTTGGCGTTTAGGGTTTAGGGTTTGGGGTTTAGGGTTTAGGGTTTAGGGTTTTTTTGGGGGAAAAGAGGCCGAAGCCTCGGCAAAGATTTTATAAATTCAGAAAAAGAAATACAAGAGTTATGTCATTTTTGGACAAACCCAAGAAAGACAAGAATCCAAATATCACGAAGATACCAAAAGTAAAGGCCATGCCTAACAACAATGTAACCAAAGAAAATACAATTCATTTTATCCCAACTCCGCAACCCGGAGTGGTCTTCAAAATTCCATTCCATCACGAATTGGATCCGCCATCTTTTCTCCCAATCTTCATAAATACAATCTCTGTGTATGCTCCACATCAAATGCTAAGAATAACACAATTCCCATGATAAAAAATACCCCAAAAGTTCCACAATAAAATGTATATAGTATCCACATTCCAATTCCCAATGAAATCCACAATAGCAATCTCATTTCTTCTTTCTGTCCTTTTATCTTTATTTCCATATATGTATAGCGGAAGTATAATGCTAAAAATAGACACACTATCATCCTCTCTATTCACAATTTTCCAATTCTTACAATCCTTTTTCCTATAGCCCCCAAAAAATATATCTATACCCAAAGTCCCTCCAATTCTCTCCAAAATAACAAATTTTTTATAGCACTTGCCATCAAAACCTCTTCTATGCACATCAAAAATCTCCAAAAACATCTTCAATAAGGTCTTCCAATTATCTTCCATCCCAAAAACTCTCAATAAGTTCTTTAAAATTTCTCCATCTTCAACCAAGCTAAAAAGAATATATCCGTCAATTCCATGAATGTAAACACCTTGTTTCCAAGGTGCGTGTTCACTTTTAAGGGAAAAAGTGATAAAAATCCCGAACCCGTCAATTCCTTGAATATACTCGCCTTGTTTCCAAGGCGGATAATCACTTTTAAGGGAAAAAGTGAGAAAAATCCCAAAACCGTCAATTCCTTGAATAAGCTCATCTTGTTTCCAAGACGGAAGATCACTTTTAAGGGAAAAAGTGATAAAAATCCCGATTCCGTCAATTCCTTTGATATACACACCTTGTTTCCAAGGCGGGAGTTCACTTTTAAGGGAAAAAGTGATAAAAATCCCAAAACCGTCAATTCCTTTTATATACACGCCTCGTTTCCAAGACGGAAGATCATAACAATTGGAAAAATCCAAATGAAAATGATAAAAATCCACTTCATAAGGTCTTAACCAAATGAAACTCGGGATCAAACCGAGATGCAATTCACTTTTAAGGGAAAAAGTGATAAAAATCCCAATACCGTCAATTCCATGCTTATACACACCTTGTTTCCAAGGTGGAAAGTCATAACAATTGGATAATAAATCCATTTGTAAATGAGATAAATCCACATCATAAGGACTAATCCAAATGATACTCGGGATCAAACCGAGATGCACTTTACTTTTAAGGGAAAAAGTAATAAAAATCCCATATCCGTCAAATCCTTGAAAATACACACCTTGTTTCCAAGGCGGAAATTCACAATGTATGAGAATAAAACCCATATATTGATGAAAATGAACCACATCATAAGGCATAAACCAAATGATACTCGGGATTAAACCAAGTTGCAATCCATTTTTAAGGGAAAAAATGGTAAAAGTCCCATATCCATCAATTCCTTTATAAAAATATTGGATATGAACTCCTTCATAAACAAAAGAATTCATCCATATCCAATAAATCCATTTTTGTCTCTTAACAGCCAAACTCCAAAGAAGCATCATAAAAGGATTGAAATTTGCACCCTTCACATAAATTTGACCAAATTGCCCCTGTCTCCTCATACTAATATGAAAAGGAAATTGACTCCCAGTAATATTATTCCAATCCCTTTGCGAACCTAACCAAACTCCATTAAGATCAACCTAACAACAAAATTCTTCAAAATTAGGAAAATGCCCAAATTGCCCTTGCTTACTATCCATCTCAATTGAACCCAGATATCGCTGATCATCACACCACCCATTCCCATCTTCAATTTCCATTTGCTTTTCGAAGGACCAACCCATCAGATCCCAGTAGCGAAAATCATCAATTCGCCTTCTGCCATCCCTCCATAAGAACTTGCAATAACCGGCCTTGCATATTAAACACCTAATCGCTAAATCATTTTCCCAATTCTCGATCAGCCCCTGTTCAAGAAAGAGTAACCAGCAATTTTTATTCTTCAAATCTATCTCCTGCCAATCCTCCAAGTAGCCCATAGAACCAATGACATAAACGAACAAGCAATTCACAAAAGAATCTTCCAGTTTATTTATTCCCCGAAATTGACCAAAATACCCTTTGATCCAATTCCTTAACCTCTCACTTTTATTAAAATTCTTCCTTCTATTCACCAAATCGACTCTACAGTCGCATCCTGCCATCGATTCCAAGCCAGCAATCCGACCAGAATCCCACGCAATCCAATCCTCAACTTAATTTCGAAATTCATGGAAATAATCATTTTTATTAACAGGAACATTCCACTCCTTGCAAATTTCTTCATTAAGCCCAAGATATCCCAAATTAAGGCAAAAAATCTTAAGCCTAATATCATCTATAATGGTCTTAATAGTAACTTCCACTGAATTTCTCTGTTTTCCAAATAATCTTTTATTCCATTCGTTCCAAATATGATAGATGGAAGCAGCCAAAGCCAGCTTTTTGATGAAATTATCAATACTCCTCTTCTTTAATGAACATTGGAGCTCTTTTATTATTTCAAACCAATTGCCTGGTCTGTGAAGCAGGTTCACCTTACTTTTTATCAAATTCCACACTTCCATTGGGTAATTACATTCGAAAAAAAGATGAGAATGGGAATCCACTTGGTTATTACAAAAAACACAACATAAATCACTAGAATCTTTCCATTTCTTCATTCTATCTTGAGTTCTTAGTCTTCCAAGAATAGCAAGCCAAAGAATGAAACAATGGCTTGGAATTCGATTTTGAAACCACACCAAATCATACCAGTCCACCATTGGTTCATTGCAGATAAGGGAAGAAGAGACCTGACTAACAGCAAAAGGAACAATCTTGCCTTTAAAATTCAACCAACACACTTCATCCTTTTTCTCTCTGATAAGATTAAGCAATGGAAATTCATTCAATTGATGGATCATATTTAACCATTCAGCAGGCCAGCTCCAATTATCATTAACAATGACATCACTAACTTTGTCCTTAATATTATATCTTGCATTAGTAATTTCCCTAGGCGATAGGACATAACTCAAAGGCCCCAGTTGATGCCAATTATCAAACCACATGAACGTATCTTCTCCATTACCAATCTGAGTATAAAAAGAGTCCCGCAAAAAGGCCTTATCTTCAATAAATTCCTCCAACTCCAACTCATTTTGTCTTTTGATCCCACATCCCAAAAACTCCTTCCTTCAAGATGATAAAACTTAACCCATTTCACCCACAGAGAATCATGACCACTGATAATCTTCCATATTCTGCTTGAAAGAAGGGCGATGTTCCAATCTCTTAAATTTTTCAACCCAAGACCACCATAAATCTTTGGCTTACATATTTCATTCCATGAGACCTTGGCAATTCCTTTACTATTTTGCCCACTACTCCACAAAAAATTTCTCATTATTTTTTCAACTTCTTTGATTATACCTTTCGGTAATAACACCACAGAAGCCCAGTAGACAGGAAGAGAGGCAAGAACTGCACTAATCAATTGAAGCCTACCCGCATAAGAAAGAGACTTGTTCTTCCAATCATTGACTCTATTCTTCACTTTATCTATAAGTCCCTTGCAGTCTCTATTAAATAACTTAGTAGAAACCAAAGGAATCCCAAGATATTTCATAGGAAGCTTACCTTCAACAAAAGGAAGAATTCTTAAAATTTTCCTTTTAAATGGCTCCTTGACATTCCCAAAAAATATGTGGCTTTTAGTCAAATTGGGAACAAGACCTGCTGAATTAGCGAAATCATCCATAGCCTTCTTAACAACCTTTATCGACCCAGAATTTCCATGACAAAAGACCATCAGGTCATCAGCAAAACACAAGTGCGTGATCTTCTGCTCATTACATCTCCAATGGAATTTGAAATCATTGCTTTCCCTTATACCCCTTTTAAGCATTAGGTTAAAAACTTCCATGACAAGGGTAAAAAGATACGGGGATAAAGGACACCCCTTCCTGAGACCTCTTTTTCCTTGAAAAAACCCATGAAAGCTTCCATTTATATTGATCATAAACGAAGAAGTGGAAACACAATTCATAATCCACTTAATCATAGTCTCATGAAACCCAAACTCTTTCAATATGCTAAGCATAAACTTCCAATTGACCGTATCATAAGCTTTTTGAATGTCAACTTTCAAAGCACAACGAGCAAATCCCCTATCAATATGATAGCCCTTGACAAGTTCTTGAGATAGGAGAATATTATCCAATATAGACCTCCCCGGGATGAAAGCCGACTGGTTATCTGAAATCAAACACCCAAGATGCTCTCTGATACGATTAACTATAATTTTACTTATGCATTTACAAAGGACATTGCAACAAGAAATCGGCCGATAATCAGCAACCTTGCCAGGAGTAGGAATTTTCGGAACTAAAGCAATAACCGTGGCATTTATTTCCTTAAGAATCTTTTTAGACAGAAAAAATTCCTTAACAGCACAGCAAAAATCATCCCCCACTATCTTCCAGGCCTTTTTAAAGAATTTGGAAGAATAGCCATCAGGTCCAGGCACTTTGTCATCATCAATTTCAAAAAGAGCAACCTTGATTTCCTCATTTGTAACTTCTTTTATCATCTCAAGAGCTTGCAGGTTATCAAGCTTTTTGGAAAACAGACTTTCCGGATTGACAATAGGTTCCACAGCATGTTCCACTCCAAGAAATTCGTTGAAATAGTCAACTATTACTCTAAAAGCCTCATCCCCTTCCTTCCAACTTCCATTTCCGTCAAGAATTGTTTCAATTCTATTTCTATTAATTTTTCCTTTTACAACTTTATGAAAATAAGTTGTATTTGCATCTCCTTCCTTAAGCCATTGAACTTTCGCTCTTTGCTTTAAGTAACACTCTTCTTCCCAGCTAGCTTTCAGAAAAGATTGAAGGTAGATTCCTTCTTCAAATCTCAAATCTTCATTATGAGGATCATTATCAAGACAATTCTGGATCCTACATAACTCTTCTCTACACTTGAACACTTTTTCTGCATAATTGCCATGAGTCTTTAACAAGTTCCTAAGAGGCTTCTTTAGGAGTTTCAACTTTTGACAAAACCTGAACATTCCATGCCCCTCAATTTCAGACTTCCAAATATTTTCAACAATGGGAAGAAAATTATCAACCAACACAAGAGAATTGACAAACTTGAAAGGCCTAATCCTGAACTTCTTTTTAACTGGGAATTTGATAATCATAGGACTATGATCCGAATTCCTATAAGGCTGAAAATTAGCAAACACATTGGGATAATCTTCAATAAATTTCATATTCCCCAATACACGATCAAGTTTTTTCAAAGCCCCAGCAGCACCACGCGGCCTTTGATTCCAAGTGTAATGTAACCCATTGCGGTTTATATCTTGGACTTCAATATGATTAATTCATTCATTGAATTCCACCATACCCCTCATTATTTTAGAATTACCAGCCATCGAGTCCACAAGTTCCCTAGTAACATTAAAGTCTCCAGCAATCAACCAAGGGTGGCCAGCAACCAAATAATAATGCTTTTCCAAGGAATCCCAAAGTTTTCTTCTGTCTATATAATAATTGCATCCATAGACAAAAGAACAAAACAACCTCTTATTCTCTTTAATGAAAAGGACTTGACAATGCATCACCTGACTATTAGCATCCAACGGCATGACAACAACTTCATCCGGGTCCCATCCAATGATAATACGACTGCCTTTAGGGCTCATGTCTTGATTCGAAATCCACATCCAGTTCCCAAAAACATTATTACAGGTCGTTTGCAGCTTATTAAATCTCAGCTGAGACTCAAGAATAGCAAACAAAGACAAATTATTACTTCTTATCACATTCTTTATTTCCTCCTGTTTAGGTCTTAAATTCGAACCCCTCACATTCCAGCACCCTATATTCATCATCATTGATCAACAATTATATTTTCGGTGCTTGTCTCCTGGCCACCTCCAGTTAAAATCTCCGGATCAATCTCATCTAAATAAGACATATCCCTTAATCCCAAGCCAGATAAAACATCAAAAGGATTTTGTGAAATTATCTCATCTTGAACATCTTTACCAGAAGTAGAACCTTTATTATCAAAGTTAGAACTAACTTTAATATCAACTTGCTTCTTAGGAACATAGACCTTTTTCTGACTTTCTTCTTTTTTCCCCTGCATTTCTTCTTTTCTAGCATTAAAATTTTCAATCACATTCTTCACTCTTGTTCCCAATTTTTCTTTTGGGATAAAAACCCCTGTTCCACTCGTTTTTCCACTTTTGCCTTCCTTTGCCTAAAATACCCCTTTCTCTTTTCCATCTCTTTTAAGATTTCCCACAGCAAATTTCGAGAAATTTCCCCCATTATTTCTATAATCAGTTCCTTTACTTGTTTGATCTTCTTTTTGCACTCCCTTATGACTTTCTTGTTCTTTAATTTGCTTGCTTTTTTCCTTTTCTTGATTATCCGCATCTTTTGAAATTCCATCTTTTTTGCTAATAGAAATTCCTTCACTAACAGGGGCTGTATTTTTCTCCAAGGATTTGATTAAATCCACTTTTCCATCTTCATTAATAACCACACCAGAATTTGACTTTTGTCCTTTGTTGTTTTTCTTTGTGACTAAAATGAAACCATCTTCATCAACTTTCTCTTTTTTCCCATTTTCTTCTATATTAACAGCAACATCAGCAACATTATCAGTTTTCAAGCTATTAAGAATCCCACAATTGCTATTCTTATGCCCATAAACTTTGCAGTGATTACAAACATCAGGTCTCCATGCATACTCTACCCTGCATTTTGATTCAACTTTTTCTCCTGTCCCAAAGTCTATTGAGACAACACTTAACTCTTTCATCCATTCTGATTCTGCTGACATTTCCACAAGAAATCGCATGAATGCTGGCCTTCCCCAATGTTCATTACACATTTTTTGAGTGATTTTATCCATAGCAATTGGTTTCCCAATCTCATTAGCAATCAAAGTAATTCCTTTGCTGTTCCCATACTCCAAAGGCACATTAAACACTTTCACCCACACAGGAACTGAATTGATTTGAGGTTTGCTCAAAACTAGACCTGGCCTCCATCTTTGAACGAACATAGGCACATTATTAATAAGCCATGGACCTCCCTCCAACACGCTCATCATGCCTTCTTTTGAATCAAACTTGAAGAAAAAGAACCCTTCATCGTTTACCATTATATCCTTCAATCCAAAAACCTTCCACATCTTAAAAGAGAAATGATTAACAGTTGGAAATGCAAGTTTCTTTCCCACAAAAAAACCATAAAGTGTAGCATGATAAGGAGCTCCACCAAGCATAAGATCCGCATAAGGCAATTCAACTTTCCCATTAGGCTTCCCATCAATTTTTGGAATTACTTTGATATTTAGATCAACCACTGTGTTCAGGGCCGGTCCATTGATTTTTAATGCCCGGGGCGAGATTCTAAACTAATGCCTTTATTTATTTAAAAAAATAGCAAAAATGAAATAAATTTTACAGTCAAACCAAAACAAGGTTATACAAACAAAATCATACATAAAATTCATCTAAAACGATGTCTCCTTGCATTTTTTGAAGCAAAAATATCTATTATTCAAAAAAAAAACTCAATAGATTTTCAGAAACAAAATCATACATAAAATTCAAAAACATCCGTATCCAAAGCCTGAAGTTAACAATCCATATCCACAACCTAAACAAAAAAAGTATCTTTTAGATTTTCAGAAATTAAATTAACATATTATTCAGAAATCAAAAACACAATCAGATTATTCAGATTTCAGAAAACCATCACATTTTCAAAAATCAGAATTTAAAAAACTCAATAGATTATATAAATCAAATTATTCTGAATTCTGAATTCACTTCTCAGAAAAATCAAAATCAGATTCATATATATCACAAATTCACAATGTTTCAGAAATTAAATTAAGATATTATTCAGAAATCAAAAACACAATAAGATTATTCAGATTTCAGAAAACCATCAGATTTTCAAAAATTCAGAAATCAACAGTTTATATAAATCCAATTATTCAGAATTCTGAATTCACATCTCAGAAAAATCAAAATCAGGTTCATACATATCACTACATCAGATTTCTAGCAATTGTGATAACTTAATTCAGAAATTAACTAAAAATATCACATTCAACAATAGACAAAACTTATATTATTATATAAAAAAAAATTTAAAATCAGCAACTTAATTTGATCATAAATCACAAGAGAAGAAAGAAATTACCTGGAAATAATGAAGCTTAGTGTAATCCAAGATGAACAACAATGCAAGTCTGCAATTTTGGATGAGTTGGACCGAAAATTTCACTTCTCCAGACTCCAGGAACCTTAATAAAAAACTGAAATTTCAAAAAATTTAACCAATACTCACTATCAAATTTTCGAAACATAAAGTATTCAAGTAGATTATGCAAGAAATTTGAAATACTAGAAAAAACTTATCGGATTAGGACCTTAAGAGGAGAAGTATTCATTCAATCACTGTATCCACCTTTGAATCTTCACTTTAAGTCTTTAGCACAATAGAATTAGAGCAATAGATAAACTAGTAGGGACGATTCAGACATTCAGTAGAGGACGATTCAAGAAAGAAAGAAAGAAGAATATATGAGAACTGGAGAAGTCGATTTATCAAGAGAGAGGGCAAGAGAAGTGCTGAATTGTTGAGTGTTGAAGCAATGAATCGGAAGACTGGAAGAGATAATAGGACAGTAGGCGATTGAATTGATGCAGACTAAATCTTGATTGTCCATCTCCATTCTCCAGCAGGGACGCTAGGGACGCCTCGTGTTCTTCATCTTCAATTATTAGAAGTATAGATCGAAGAGTCGTAATTGTTGTAGCGTTGTAGTTGCTGCTATTAGGTCTCCAAAAATTTGTTGCCCCAAGTCTTGAACATGATGGTTTACTGGACTAGTGTTCAGTCTTCTTAACAGCCTCACAGGCCCAAATATACCCTAATACATAATACCTATAAGAGGCTATGAAAAATTGATGCCCCATTAGAAATTGCTGCCCTGTGCCATGGCCCTTCTCGCCCTGGGCTTGGGCCGGCACTGACTGTGTTTGTAGCTTCTACCATACGAGCATAAGACTTTTTGTTGAAATCACTTACCATTTTAGCTGCAGGGGAAATAACAGGCTTAGAAAAATCCATCTTCAAGAAGTTTGCTCCCTGTTCTGTTTTCACATTGTTACCATCATCATCTTCCAGATTCTCACATTCATTCATTAAATCTTTCATATCTTAATCATTACAATTAGTAGGACAACTAATTGGGGCAATAGGATTAGCATCAGAGATCAAAGGGGAACCTGAATTAACAGGAGCAGCTTGCGATAAAGGAGATTTTCCCAAAATGCCCTTGTCATTTTTGGTTTCAATTACAGAACCAGGCGTTGAAGAAGAAGATCCAGTTGCCATTTCCTTCGAAGAATTAAAACCCCTGGAAGAAATCGACTCATCAACAGGCGATTGGGATGAAGATCGATTAGCGCTAATGTTATCCTTTGAAGAAATGAATCCCTCGAGCATGTTTGATGTTACTGGAAGCATCACAAATCCTTTTTCCTCAACCATTTCATCTAGGGTTTAGGGTTTAGGGTTTAGGGTTTAGGGTTTAGGGTTTAGGGTTTAGGGATTTAGGGTTTAGGATTTAGGGTTTAGGGTTTAGGGTTTAGGGTTGGGTTTAGGGTTTAGGGTTTAGGGTTGGGTTTAGGGTTTAGGGTTTAGGGTTTAGGGTTTTTTTTTTTGGGGAAAGAGGCCGAAGCCTCGACAAAGATTTTATAAATTCAAAAAAAGGGAAACAAGAGTTATGTCAATTTTGGACAAACCCCAAAATTGACCAAAATCCAAATGTCACGTAAATACCAAAACCAAAGGCTAACCCTATCAACAAAGTAACCAAAGAAAATACATTTTATTCTTTTCCAACTCCACAACCCGGAGTGGTCTTCAACTTTCTTTTTCCACTTGAAATGAACTCGCGATTTTTCCTTCCAATCTTCAAAAATGCAATCTCTATATATACCCCATATCCATATGTTTAAAATAACACAAGGCCTATGCACAAAATTATCCCATGTGTTCCACAAAAAAATGCATATAATGTCCATCTTCCAACTCTCAATAATATCGACAATAGCAATCTTCTTTCTTCTCTCAACTCTTTTGTCCTTATTATCTTTTATGCACCTCATAAGTATAATGCTATAGAACGCCAAACTCTCATCCTCTTTTTTATCTCTATTCACAATCTTCCAATTTTTACAATCTTCAATCGACCATCTTTGTTCATAACGATTCTTCCACATACCATTCCGGGTGTCTTCTTCAACATTCATCCTCAAATTTCTGATATTATTTCCACCATTTGATTTTTTATGGATAAAATCATAAAACCCACCAACTAAATCACTTGGATTTGAACCAAGATTTTTGAACTTTTTACGGAAAAAGTTGAAAAACCAAACTATAATTTCCGGATTTGAACCGGATAAATTCATCCTTTTTTGGAAAAAAGGGGCCAACCATATGACTAAACTACTTGGAATTGAACCAAGATTTAAGTTCTTTTTATGGAAAAAGAAGAAAAACCAACCAACTAGATAGTCCGGATTTGAACCGGTAAAAATCATCCATTTTTGGAAAAATGGGGCAAACCACATGACTATATCACTTGGAATTGAACCAAGATTTAACCCTAAACAAATAGGATTGAACCGACTATTTTCGGGAATTGAACCCTCTAGCAATAAATTGCCGAAAAAATTAAGGATATGATTAAATATCCTTCCGTCAATTCCTTTATTTTCCAATCCTTGTTTCCAAGGATAGAACTCACAACATTTGGGGATACAACCCATATGCATATTAATAAAATCCACTTCATAAGAAACTCTTCTTATGAAACTCGGGATCAAACCGAGATGCAATTCACTTTTAAGGGAAAAAGTGAGAAAAATCCCAAATCCATCAATTCCTTTTGTATACACACCTCGTTTCCAAGGTGGAAATTCATAATATATGAGAATAAACCCCATATATTGATGAAAATGAACCACATCATAAGGCATGAGCCAAATGATACTTGGGATTAAACCAAGTTGCAATCCATTTTTAAGGGAAAAAATGGTAAAAATCCCATGTCCGTCAATTCCTATATAAAAAAATTGGGTATGAACTCCTTCATAATCAAAAGAATTCATCCATATCCAATACTTCCAATTTTGCCCTTTAACCATAATAAGATTCACACTTCTGATACATCTCAATCCAATGGTTTTAATATGATCTCTTTTCTTGATTTTATTAAACTCAGCCAAACTCCAAAAAAATATCACAAAAGTACAACAATTGAAACCCTTCACATAAATTTGACCATATTGCCCCTGCCTCCTCATCTCTATATTCCAAGAAGATATATTCTCAGCGATATTCCAACCACTATGCGAAACCCACCAAACTCCATAGTGATCATTCCAGCTACCAAATTTACCATAAATAGGATAATTCCCAAATTGCCCTTGCTTGTTTTCTATCTCAATTAAGCCCAGAAAACGCAGATCATTACCCCACCCATTCCTGCCTTCAATTTTTATTTGCTTATCATAAGTCCAACCCAACAAATCCCTGTAATTAATCTCATAACTTCGCATTCTGTCATCCCTTCTAAGATGCTTGCTTTTACCAATCTTCTGAATAAAATACCTTTTCACAACATCATTTTTGCAATTCTCGATAAGCCCCTGATCAATAAAAAATAATCGGCTACTTTTACTGTTCAATTCCATCTTCTTCCAAGCTTCCAGAAAATCCATATAATCGAAGTCATACCCGAACATATTATTCATGAAATAATCCTCCTTTTTATTTTTTCCCCAAAAATGACCAAAATACCCTTTGTTCCAGATTTTAACACTCTCGCTTTTATTAATTTCCTTCCCTTTTTCCTTCATATCGATATCATAACCTCTTTCCTGCCAACAATTCCGAACCAGCCCCCAAGCCAACACCCCACGCAAATCAATCCTCTCCTTAATTTCGATACTCATGAATATAACAATTTTTATTAACCGGCACATTCCAATCTTTGCAGATTTTTTCATTAAGCCCAAGATATCCCAAATTAAGACTGAATATCTTAAGCCTAATATCATCCATAATTATTCTAACAGTGGCATCCACCGGGGTTTAGGGTTTAGGGTTTAGGGTTTAGGATTTAGGGTTTAGGGTTTAGGGTTTAGGGTTTAGGGTTTAGGGTTTAGGGTTTAGGGTTTAGGGTTTAGGGGTTTAGGGTTAGGGGTTTAGGGTTTAGGGTTTAGGGTTTAGGGTTTAGGGTTTAGGGTTTAGGGGTTCAGGGTTTAGGGGTCAGGGTTTAGGGTTGGGTTTAGGGTTTAGGGTTTAGGGTTGGGTTTAGGGTTTAGGGTTTAGGGTTTAGGGTTTAGGGTTTAGGGTTTAGGGTTTAGGGTTTAAGGTTTAGGGTTTCGGGTTTAGGGTTTGGGGTTTAGGGTTTGGGGTTTCGGGTTTAGGGTTTGGGGTTTAGGGTTTGGGGTTTAGGGTTTGGGGTTTAGGGTTTGGGGTTTAGGGTTTAGGGTTTAGGGTTTAGGGTTTAGGGTTTAGGGTTTAGGGTTTAGGGTTTTTTTTTTTTGGATAAAAGGGGAAACCCCTTGGCAAATTTTATTGAAAAGGAAAAAAGATACAAAAGGAGAAAGGGCAACCGCCCCAAAAAAAACTAACTACAAACCTAACAAACAACTAAAACTAATCTAAACAATAATTTTTAAAAGGACAAAAAGACCTATCTAACAAAAACCAACCAATCCACTTCCAAGTCCAACTCCAAAGCATAGTATGAAACCAGACATAGCTTCCAAAGAAATAAACAATTAGCTCCATGTCAAAAAACTTCCATCTTGTGAAATCTTCATAATCTTCAATCTTCAAGTAGCCATTAAGCCTCCACCAAACCAAATCCCAAAATTTGGCCTCATACTCAAACAAATAATCCAAGGTTTTGATAATATCAATCTTACAAAACATCCAAGGAACTTCCAAAACAAGAGAATCATTGGCCAAATCAATCAAACCATCATAAAATTTCAAACTTCTCCAAACCATGATAAATCCAAGAATAGCAATCAACTTTGAAATTTGAACTTTACTCTTCATGCAATACTTTCCATCCATCTTCAAAAACCAATTGTTGAACTTCTTTCCACTCTTAACTTGAAAAACCCATATGCTCCAAAAAATAAGCCCAATATCTTTCACAAAATTCTTGAAACAATTCTTAATATTGTCAATTAAATCTTCCAAGAATTTTCCAATGTCCTCATTAGCTAAAGCAAAAATCTTCAAATTCCATGAAAGTATGATGCTAAAACCGGGATGACCAATCAAATTCCACCATTTCCAAAGAATCTTCAACTTTTCTCCAAATTCTTTCTTGCACAAACAATTCCAATTAATCTTCAAAAAATCTTCCAAAGGAATAAACCAAAAATTCCCAAATTGCCCTTGATGAGTAAACCATCTTCTAACAAAAAAATATCTCATAGAACCGAAAAAACCACAATCTTCAATGTCAAAAAATTCCAATCCGCCAACACTCTTCTTAAGAATCACTCCAATGATGAAAATTCCGTCAATTCCTTTTTTAATGGGAATATTCCAAAAATACCCCTGAAGATTGATTCCTAAATAATTAAGAATTGAATCTTCAAAATCCACATCAAAGGTAAAAAAACCAATGATAACCGGGATAGACCGGTTAGCGTTAAAAACTTGGTAAAACCAAGAAGAAAAATCAATCCAAAAGTGGTTGTTTTTATGAAAACAAGGGAAACAACCAACCCAAATGTGGTACAGTCTAAGGTTAACGTACCCAATCCAGTGTATTAACGGGTAAAAATCCCACCACTTGCTAATCGAACTAGCAGTGGCACCCACTAATGTGGAGATTCCTAGTTGCCTAGGAAGAAGATTCCAACTAACGGGGATCAAACCCGTTTGCTTTAAAAAATTAACCACTTCAAAGGAAAAATTCCAATGAATTCTGGGATAAACCAGAAAGCAAATACCAAGATAATAATCCTTAAGGATCCAAAAGTGGTTGTTTTTATGAATACAAAGGAAACAACCAACCTGTTTGTGGTACAGTTTAAGGAAAACGTACCCAATCCGTGGTATTACCGGGTAATTATCCCACCACTTGCTAATCGAACTAGCAGTGGCACCCACCGAAGTGGAGACTCCAAGTTGCCAAGGAGGAAAACAACCAATAATGGGAATCAAACCCATTTGTATCAAGAAAAGGACCACTTCAAAGGTAAAACTACCAATGAAATCCGGGATAAACCGGATAGCATTAACCATACAAGCATTCCAATACAATAAAAAGTGGTTGTTTTTATGTAAACAACGGAAACAACCAACCTGAATGTGGTACAGTTTAAGGAAAACGTACCCAATCCCTGGTATTGACGGGTAATTATCCCACCACTTGCTAATCGAACTAGCAGTGGCACCCACCGAAGTGGAGACTCCAAGTTGCCAAGGATGAAAACAACCAATAATGGGGATAAAACCCATTTGCATGAGATGAACCACTTTTAGAGGAAAAATCCTCCAAAAAATCGGGATCAAACCGACAAGCAAAGCAATTTTTAAAGGAAAATTGCTAAACCCATAACCGTCAAATCCTTTATTCATCAAAAAAAATCATGATTCTCCTTTCCCAAAGGGACACCCCACTTCCTTTTAACTTCATTATCAAACCCCAAAAAATCACTTTTGAGACCAATAAGCTTGAGGCGGATATCTTCAAAAATGTTCAAAACAACTTTCATTCCTTCATTCTTTCCTTTCCTAAAAAGCCTAATGTTTCTTTCTCTCCAAACATAATAAACAGAAGCAGCAAAAGCGATTTTCACAATGAACACTTTAATACTTTTACCCTTAAGCAGCCCCTGAAGTTCTTCAATCAATTCCATCCAGCTATGGGATTTTATTTTAATCTCCACTCTATCAATAACAGCTTTCCAGACAAAAGTAGAGAAGGGACATTCAAAAAACAGATGAGAGTGCGAATCAGGCTGATCATTACAAAAAACACAATTTATATTTTTATTCATATCCCAAAATCTCATCCTATCCTGTGTCATGAGTCTTTCTTGAATAGCAAGCCACAATATAAAACTATGTCTTGGAATTCTATGCTTGAACCAAACCAAATGGACCCACGACACATCCGGACCAAAATCAGCAAGATCTTCGCAAGCTTTTTTAATGCTGAACTCAACCATTTTCCCAGATTTATTCCTCCACATAACTTTATTGGAAATAAGAGAATCAAGAACTGGAAGATTAAAATTCCTAAGTTGAGGAATTAGATCACACCATTCACCAGGCCAAAACCAAGAATCATCAACCAAAACATCTTTGACCTTATTAGAGATATTGAATCCAGCTTGCGAAATTTCTCTAGGAGAGAGAACATAAGAAAACGGTCCCAGTGGATGCCAATCATCAAACCACATAAAAGTAGTAGCTCCATCACCAATTTTATTACAGAAATGAACACGAACCACATCTTTTAACTTAATGAGATTCCGCCAACTCCAACTAAGCCCATTCTTTTTCTCTATATCCCAAAAACTTCTCCCTTTTAAAAGATTAATTTTGGCCCATTTAACCCAAATAGAATCAGCCTCAGAAATAATTAACCAGATCCGTTTAGATAAGATAGCCTTATTCCAAACACGAAGACTTCTAAGACCCAATCCTCCCTTATTCACTGGTTTGCAAACTGATGACCATGCCACTTTAGCTCTTCCTTTTTTTGATTCATCATGGTTCCATAAAAAAATCTTCATCATCTTTTCAATTTCCTTGATTGTACTAATAGGAATAAGCATACTAGAAGCCCAGTACACAGGAAGAGAAAAGAGAATTGAAGAGATAAGCTGCAATCTACCAGCATAAGAAAGGAACTTATTTTTCCAATTTCCAATTCTTTTCCTAACTTTATCAACAAGTCTTTTGCAATCTTTAACAAAGAGCCTTGTGGAGATCAAAGGTAATCCCAAATATTTCATTGGCAGCTTTCCTTCCACAAAAGAAAGAGTTCGAAGAATCTTATTCTTTATATTATCCTTAACATTTCCGAAAAAAATATGACTTTTAGCAAGATTCGGTAAAAGCCCTGCCACCCCTGCAAATTCGTCAAGAGCTTCTTTAACCACCCTAGCCGAGGCTTTATTTCCATGACAGAAAATCATCAGGTCATCCGCAAAACAAAGGTGAGTGATTTTTTGCTTTTTACAACTCCAATGATATTTGAACATCTTTTCATTGCGAATTCTTCTTTGAATTATCAAATTAAATATTTCCATGACAAGGGTAAACAAATAGGGAGAGAGGGGACAGCCCTGTCTAAGACCCCTCTTACCCTCAAACAAACCATGAAAAGTACCATTAATACTTAACATGTAAGAAGGAGTACTAACACAGCACATTATCCACTTGATCATAACAGGGTGAAATCCAAAGAAAAAAAGAATGTCTTGAAGAAAAGACCAATTAACCGTGTCATAAGCCTTTTGAATGTCCACCTTCATAGCACATCGAGAAAACCCTCTGTCACGATGGTACCCCTTGACTAACTCTTGAGATAACAAAATATTATCAACAATTGAACGACCAGGAATAAAAGCGGATTGATTGTCGGAAACAATAGAACACAAATGATTCCTAATTCTTCCAACAATAATCTTACTGATGCATTTGTAAATAACAGAACAGCAAGAAATCGGCCTATAATCACTCACCTTCCCAGGAGTGTCAATCTTAGGAATTAAAGCAATAACAGTAGCATTGACTTCTTTGAGTAACTGACCATTGCAGAAAAATTCCTTGACAGCTTGACAAAAATCATTTCCAACAACAGACCACATAGACTTGAAAAATTTAGCAGAAAATCCATCAGGTCCAGGAGCCTTATCATCATCAATATCGAAAAGCGCATTCTTAATTTCCTCATCCGTAACTACTTTGACCATTTCAACAGCTTGCACAAGATCAAGTTTTTTAGAAAACAAAGAATGAGGATCATTGATCTCAGCACAAGGAATCGCAGTCCCCAAAAATTTAGAAAAATACTCAATAAAAACTTTGGGCACATCTTCACCTTCAATCCAATTCCCTTCATCATTCATAACAGCTTTGATATTGTTCCTGATTATTTTGCCTTTGACCACTTTGTGAAAATATTTAGAATTATTATCTCCCTCCTTTAGCCATCCCACTTTCGCTTTCTGTTTTAAAAAACTTTCCTCTTCAGCATAGGTTTTATTAAACTCAGCAAGAAAAATAGCCTCCAAATCCCTAAGCTCAGAATTGAACGGATCTTTATCGAGATCATGTTGAACAGCTTCAAGTTCTTTACGACAATGATCAACCTTTTGAGACAAATGACCCTGATTTCTTAACAGCTTTCGGATAGGCTTTTTAAGAACTTTGAGTTTTTGGACCAATTGAAACATTTTAATCCCTTTTATTTCAGCATTCCAGTGGGATTCAACCAAAATCTTTAATTCCGGATAGCTGGTAAGGACATTAGAAAACTTGAAAGGTAAAACTTTGAATTTCATCTTCAAGGGAATTTTAATAACCACAGGGCTATGATCAGATATGCCATAAGGAAGAAAAGAAGCATAAATATTTGGAAAATCATCAAAAAGTCTACAATTACCCATGACCCTATCCAGCTTCTTTAAAATGCCATTCTTTCCACGAGGCTTTTGATTCCATGTATAATTCAGCCCATTACAATTAATGTCTTGGATTTCAAGACAATTAATGCAATCGTGAAAATCCTCCATGCCTCTTGAAAACCTGGAAGAACCGACAGTGCTTTCATTGAGATTAAGCATGACATTGAAATCCCCTCCAATAATCCAAGGATCATCACGAACAAAATCTTTGAAATGCTTGAGCGAAGACCATAAAACTCTTCTATCAATATATTTATTAGCAGCATAAACAAAGGAACAAAAAACATATTTATTATTAGAAGGGAAACTAATTTTACAATGTATAACTTGATCATTAAGATCAATCAAGTTAACATCAAACCAATTAGAATTCCATCCAACAATAATACGTGTAGTATTTCCCTTATTTCTATTATTAGCAACCCACTTCCATGACCCAAAAATCTTATCACACTTCTCATCGAGTTTACTAGCAGAAACTTGAGATTCAAGAACAGCTAGAAGACTCAAATTATTCTCCTTTATCAAATTTTTTATTTCTTTTTGCTTAGGGGCCAGATTAACACCCCTAATATTCCATATGCCAAAGCTAAGCATCATTGGAAAATTCTTCCACATTGGTATCAGTCAAAGGGATACCTCCTATAACATCCATCTGATCAACTGTATCCAAGTAGGCCAAATCATCTTCATTAACTCCATCCTTAGAAAAAACAAAAGGATTCTCCTCTTCCATATCTTCCAAAACATCAAATTTGTTTTTAGGAACAATTTTCTCAGAAATAAAATCCTTTAAAGATCGAGAATTCACATCAAAATTCGAACTTATTTTTAAATCAGGCCCTGATTTCGGAACATACTTTTGCCCAATTTCAACTTTTCCTGCTATTTCTTCTTTCTGACTATTCCCCTGCATTGTGCGATTAAAAGAATTCCCCTGATAACCTTTTATTTCCCAAACAGCCCCTGTTCCCTTTTCCATTTTCAGATTAATATTATTATTATTACTGCTCTGCCCTTTTTCGAAATTTATTCCATTGAAATTGCCATTTCCATTTTGACTTTTCCCAAAATACCCCTGATTGCTTTTTCCTTTGTTCACTCGATTTTCACCATAATTGACTCCAACTTTTCCTTGTTTATTCCAATTTTGCCCTTGATTCCCATTGCTCGAACCATTCCAATCTTTACCATTCCTTTGCATTTTCCCATTTTGCCCTTGCCCATTGCTCGAGTTTTTCTTCCCTGTTTCAGCTTTCCATTTTTCCCCAGTATTGTTCCCTTTGTTCTTTTTAATCACTTTTTGAAATCCCTCATCATCCACTTCAACTTTTTTTGTGCTATCAATTAAAACTTGCATAAGATCAATCTTAACTCCTTCCACATTATCCTCCTTTTTATTGTTATTATTAATTTCATTAACTTTATTAGCTAACAAAATTCCACAATTAGAATCCTTATGTCCATACACTTTGCAGTGAGAACATTTTGAAGGGTTCCAAGCATATTCAACTTTACATTTGGATGAAATTCTATCACCAGTAACAAGATCCGAAGAATAAACTTCAATTTCTTTGAGCCAATCTTTAGCAGCCGACATTTCAATTAGGATTCTCATAAAAGCTGGTCTTCCCCAATGCTCTTGACACATCTTGGCAGTATGGGCATCAACATCTAATGGCTTTCCAATCTCCCAAGCAATATGACTAAGCCCAGTCCCATTCCAATATTCCAAAGGGACATTATAAATTTTCACCCAAACAGGAACCTTGTCATGTTGATCTTTGACTGAGCTTATTCCTGTAGTCCATCTTCTCACAATAAGAGCACTATCAAAAATCATCCACACACCCCCTTCCAGAACATTTAGCATACCTTGTTCCGAGCTAAATCTGAAAAAATAAATCCCTTCTTCATTTACCATGACCTCTTCCAACCCATGTTTTTTCCACGTATTATGCGCAAACTTGTTAACATTGAAAAAATTCACATGTTTATCGATAAAATACCCATAAAGAGTTGTCTTAAAGGGGCTGCAACCTTTAAGGATATCACACAAAGGCATCTCCACAACACCAACAGGAAGATCAACATTTTTCTTAATTTTAGAAATAAGATTAGCAGCATTAAGTTTCTTACCACTAACTTTTTCAGCATAAGAAATTGGTTCATTAACTTTTGGATCCACATTACTCAAATTTGGACATGAGATACTCGACTTATTCTTCATTTCCCCTGATTTCATTTCTTCCAACATAACTTCTGAAATGAGTAACCCACCATTACTGTTTCTATTATTTCCTATTATACCCTCTTTATCATCAACAGCCATTTGGACATTATTACCCTCTTCTTCCGGATCAACATAATTGAATTTAAATTCCCCCCCATTAGCAATTTCAAGATGACTGAACTTGCTGGGAAAATGATAAATGATCTCATTACAAACTTGTTCCAGCTGCCTGCTCACCATTTCATCAATTTCAATCTTCCTTTTCTCCTTCTTCTCCTTAACCAAATTTTGCATTGAACAGATGTTATTAAGATCAACAATTACAGGTTCATTCAAATTAAGATTAGGAACTCCTTCAGGTAGAAAATTAATCACAGTTTCTCCAACTTTTTGAAGACCATCGGACGCTTCTAACTCAGTTGATTTTTTCATATTAACTGCAACAGGAAACAGAGTAGAAGAAGGTTTAATAGGAATACGAACCTTCCCAAAATTAGCTTCAACCTTCTTCTTCATTTTGCTAGTACATAGCTTGTGGAAAACTTTCTCTTTTTTCTTATTACTCAGATCTTTCCAGTTCAAAAGCAGCTCATTCCTTTGGCTAACCAAAGAAATCTTCTTAACATCATCGATAGAATCAACAATCGAACCATCAGAAACTTTTCCACTGTTATATTTCTTCTTTGTGAACCTCAATCCATGGACAAATCCTTCCTTCTCATTCACAGTTAAGCAATTCCAGAATGCCATCATAGCATTCTTCTCTCCAGGACCGCAATGTTGAGCAATATCTTTTTCAAATTCAAGGACAGGGGAACTCAAACCATCAATTACACCCTCTTCCACTTTAATTGGATTAAAACATCCAGGATCATTCGAAGATAAAACATCACGATCAGATTTAATAGCGCTAGGGATAACAATTGGTTTCAATTCAACATCATTCAATTTGGTAAACGACCCTAAGTCCTCAGAATCCATAAGAATATCTTCACTTTTCACCTTAGAGACAGAATCAGATAGCGTCTTATCCAAATTAGGAGAATCGAGCATACTTATTTCAGTCAAAGTTTTTGGATCATGCGAAATAGCTTCCGATTCAAATTTGTTGACAAGAGATGTAACAGATTTAGCTTTAGGAGAATCAATTAACAATTTAGAACCAGCTCCAGAATCGGATTTCATCTTATTCTTCATATTCGCATTTTTTCCTTTTTTCTTCATAATCACATCAGGTTCCAAATCAGGGGGAACACCCTCCATACACCCAAATCACCAGTATGAATGGATAGAGGATGAAAAGACGAACAAATTGATACCAATTTCAAGCTGAACGGTTGCCGGAATTGCGAACGGTGCCGGAAAAACGAGGTTGAAAACGGGAAATCGCCAGAGAAGAGAGAGAAACAAAGAGAGAGAAAGTTGGGTTTTTGGGTTTAGGGTTTAGGGTTTAGGGTTTAGGGTTTAGGGTTTAGGGTTTAGGGTTTAGGGTTTAGGGTTTAGGGTTTAGGGTTTAGGGTTTAGGGTTTAGGGTTTAGGGTTTAGGGTTTAGGGTTTAGGGTTTAGGGTTTAGGGTTTAGGGTTTAGGGTTTAGGGTTTAGGGTTTAGGGTTTAGGGTTTAGGGTTTAGGGTTTAGGGTTTAGGGTTTAGGGTTTAGGGTTTAGGGTTTAGGGTTTAGGGTTTAGGGTTTAGGGTTTAGGGTTTAGGGTTTAGGGTTTAGGGTTTAGGGTTTAGGGTTTAGGGTTTAGGGTTTAGGGTTTAGGGTTTAGGGTTTAGGGTTTAGGGTTTAGGGTTTAGGGTTTAGGGTTTAGGGTTTAGGGTTTAGGGTTTAGGGTTTAGGGTTTAGGGTTTAGGGTTTAGGGTTTAGGGTTTAGGGTTTAGGGTTTAGGGTTTAGGGTTTAGGGTTTAGGGTTTAGGGTTTAGGGTTTAGGGTTTAGGGTTTAGGGTTTAGGGTTTAGGGTTTAGGGTTTAGGGTTTAGGGTTTAGGGTTTAGGGTTTAGGGTTTAGGGTTTAGGGTTTAGGGTTTAGGGTTTAGGGTTTAGGGTTTAGGGTTTAGGGTTTAGGGTTTAGGGTTTAGGGTTTAGGGTTTAGGGTTTAGGGTTTAGGGTTTAGGGTTTAGGGTTTAGGGTTTAGGGTTTAGGGTTTAGGGTTTAGGGTTTAGGGTTTAGGGTTTAGGGTTTAGGGTTTAGGGTTTAGGGTTTAGGGTTTAGGGTTTAGGGTTTAGGGTTTAGGGTTTAGGGTTTAGGGTTTAGGGTTTAGGGTTTAGGGTTTAGGGTTTAGGGTTTAGGGTTTAGGGTTTAGGGTTTAGGGTTTAGGGTTTAGGGTTTAGGGTTTAGGGTTTAGGGTTTAGGGTTTAGGGTTTAGGGTTTAGGGTTTAGGGTTTAGGGTTTAGGGTTTAGGGTTTAGGGTTTAGGGTTTAGGGTTTAGGGTTTAGGGTTTAGGGTTTAGGGTTTAGGGTTTAGGGTTGGGTTTAGGGTTTAGGGTTTAGGGTTTAGGGTTTAGGGTTTAGGGTTTAGGGTTTAGGGTTTAGGGTTTAGGGTTTAGGGTTTAGGGTTTAGGGTTTAGGGTTTAGGGTTTAGGGTTTAGGGTTTAGGGTTTAGGGTTTAGGGTTTAGGGTTTAGGGTTTAGGGTTTAGGGTTTAGGGTTTAGGGTTTAGGGTTTAGGGTTTAGGGTTTAGGGTTTAGGGTTTAGGGTTTAGGGTTTAGGGTTTAGGGTTTAGGGTTTAGGGTTTAGGGTTTAGGGTTTTTTTTTTTTTTTTTGGATAAAAGGGGAGACCCCTTGGCAAATTTTATTGAAAAGAAAAAAATTACAAAAGGAGAGAGAGCAACCGCCCCAAAAAAAAACTAACTACAAAACCTAACGAACAACTAAAACTAATCTAAACAATAATTTTTAAAAGGACAAAAAGACCTATCTAACAAAACCAACCAATCCACTTCCAAGTCCAACTCCAAAGCAAAGTATGAAACCAAACATAGCTTCCAAGGAAATAAACAATTAGCTCCAAATCAAAAATCTTCCATCTTGTGAAATCTTCAAAATCTTCAATCTTCAAGTAGCCATTAAACCTCCACCAAACCAAATCCCAAAAATTGGCCTCATACTCAAACAAATAATCCAAGGTTTGGATAATATCAATCTTACAAAACATCCAAGGAACTTCCAAATCAAGAGAATCATTGGCCAAATCAATCAAACCATCATAAAATTTCAAACTTCTCCAAACCAGAATAAATCCAAGAATAGCAATCAACTTTGAACTTTGAACTTTACTCTTCATGCAATACTTTCCATCCCTCTCCAAAAACCAATTGTTGAACTTCTTTCCAATCTTTACTTGAAAAACCCATATGCTCCAAAAAATAAGCCCAATATCCTTCACAAAATTCTTGAAACAATTCCTAAAATTGTCAATTAAATCTTCCAAAAATTTTTCAATATCCTCATTTGCTAAAGCAAAAATCTTCAAATTCCATGAAAGTATGTTGCTAAAACCGGGATGGCCAATCAAATTCCACCATTTCCAAAGAATCTTCAACTTTTCTCCAAATTCTTTCTTGCACAAACAATTCCAATTAATCTTCAAAAATTCTTCCAAATGAATAAACCAAAAATTACAAAATTGCCCTTGATGAGTAAACCATCTTCTTAACAAAAAAGAGCTTATAGGACCGAAAAAACCACAATCTTCAATGTCATAAAATTCCAATCCGCCAACACTCTTCTTAAAAATCACTCCAATGATGAGAAATCCGTCAATTCCTTTTTTAATGGGAATATTCCAAAAATACCCCTGAAGGTTAATTCCTAAATAATTAAGAATTGAACCTTCAAAATCCACATCAAAGGTAAAATTACCAATGATAACCGGGATAGACCGGTTTGCATTAAAAACTTGGTAAAACCAAGAAGAAAAAACGATCCAAAAGTGGTTGTTTTTATGAAAACAAGGGAAACAACCAACCCAGATGTGGTACAGTCTAAGGTTAACGTACCCAATCCAGTGTATTAACGGGTAAAAATCCCACCACTTGCTAATCGAACTAGCAGTGGCACCCACTAAAGTGGAGATTCCTAGTTGCCTAGGAAGAAGATTCCAACTAACGGGGATCAAACCCATTTGCTTTAAAAAATTGACCACTTCAAAGGAAAAATTCCAATGAATTCTGGGATAAACCAGAAAGCAAATACCAAGATAATAATCCCTAAGGATCCAAAAGTGGTTGTTTTTATGAAGACAAAGGAAACAACCAACCTGTTTGTGGTACAGTTTAAGGAAAACGTACCCAATCCGTGGTATTACCGGGTAATTATCCCACCACTTGCTAATCGAACTAGCAGTGGCACCCACCGAGGTGGAGACTCCAAGTTGCCAAGGAGGAAAACAACCAAGAATGGGAATCAAACCCATTTGTAGCAAAAGAAGTACCACTTCAAAGGTAAAACTACCAATGAAATCCGGGATAAACCGGATAGCATTAACTATACAAGCATTCCAATACAATAAAAAATGGTTGTTTTTATGTAAACAAAGGAAACAACCAACCTGAGTGTGGTACAGTTTAAGGAAAACGTACCCAATCCCTGGTATTGACGGGTAATTATCCCACCACTTGCTAATCGAAATAGCAGTGGCACCCACCGAAGTGGAGACTCCAAGTTGCCAAGGAGGAAAACAACTAATAATGGGGATAAGACCCATTTGCAAGAAAAAAACCACTTCTAGAAGAAAATTCCTCCAGAAAATCAGGATCAAACCGATATGCAAAGCAATTTTTAAAGGAAAATTGCTAAACCCAAACCCGTCAATTCCTTTAATCATTATTGTCCTCCTTTCCCACAGGAACACCCCACTTCCTTTTAACATCATTATCAAACCCCAAAAATTCTCCTTTTAGCCCAATTAGCTTGAGGCGAATTTCTTCAAAAATATTCAAAGCAATTTTCAACTCTTCGGTTCTTCCTTTTCTAAAGAGTCTGCAATTTCTTTCTCTCCAAATGTAATAAACAGAAGCAGCAAAAGCAATCTTCATTATAAAAATTCGAATGCTTTTCCCTTTAAACAAAATTTGAAATTCTTCAATTAACTCCTTCCATCCATGAGAATTGCTTCTTATCCCCACTTTATCCTTTACAATTTTCCAGACAAAAGAAGAAAAATTGCAATCAAAGAATAAATGGTTATGCGAATCAGGTTGAACATTGCATAAGGAACACTTGAGATTCTTATTTTTATCCCAAAATCTCATTCTATCTTGAGTCATCAATCTCTCCTGAATAGCCAACCAAAGAATAAAGCTAAATCGAGGAATGCTTTGCTTGAACCAAACAATATGAGCCCATGGAACCTTTTGACCACAATTGCTTAAATCTTTCCAGACTTGATGAATTTCAAACTCCACTTCTTGACCATTCCTTTTCCTCCAAAGGACTCTATCATTAACCAACAGATCAAGTTTCGGCAATTGAAAATCATTCAACTGAGGAATCAACGAAAGCCATTCGGAAGGCCAAAACCAGGAATTATCCATAATAACATCTTTCACTTTGTCTGTTATTCTAAATCCAGCATTAGCAATCTCTCTTGGAGAGAGGACATAAGAAAGGGCTCCAAGAGAATGCCAATCATCATACCACATGAAAGTATTCACTCCATTCCCAACCTTCGAGCAAAAATGATTTCTAAAATACGGCCTCAATCTGATCAAGTTTCTCCAACTCCAGCTCAGGTCTTGTTTTTCATGAACGTCCCAAAAACATCTCCCTTTAAGAACGTAATTTTTGATCCATTTCACCCAAATAGAATCAAAATTAGATAGGATCATCCATATTCTCTTGGAAAGAATCGTTTTGTTCCAAGCTCTTAAATTTCTCAAACCCAAACCACCATACTCCAATGGTTTACAAATTGAGGACCAAGCAACTTTAGCCCTTCCCTTCTTCGACTCATCACAGTCCCATAGAAAATTCTTCATTAATTTCTCTATTTCCTTAGTTATGGCAGCAGGGATAAGGAGACAAGACGCCCAGTACACAGGCAGGGAATAGAGAACAGAAGAAATGAGCTGCAATCTTCCAGCATAAGATAGGAATTTGTTCCTCCAGTCTCCTAATCTGCATCGAACTTTGTCAACAAGTCTTTTGCAATCACGAATGAAAAGCCTCGTAGAGATTAGAGGAATTCCCAAGTATCTCATAG